>NC_080177.1:73197348-73499831 GCF_950295315.1 Erinaceus europaeus
GGAGGGGATGGGACATGAAATTTTGGTAGTGGGAACTGTATAGAATTGTATCCTTGTTATCTTACAATCTTATTCATTATTATTAAATCACTAATACTAAAAAAACAAACAAACAGGGGGCTAGTCAGGTTTCACAGATGAGTGAAGTGGGCCATTCGAATCCAAACGGAGAAGGACTGTAGAGCCTAGATCCAGCAGTGCATGTTTTTACACTCAGACAAAAAAAAAAAAAATTTTTTTTAAGTAGTTTAAATTCTGTCCTGGTTTTCCATTTTTTAAAGCAAAAAGCTGCAAATGGTCTCTGATGTAAAAATTAAATCTTAAGACATTGTGAAGTGTGAGAGAATGGTTACACAGAAGTTTGGTAGTTGGTGTGGTGTGGAGCTATATGTTGTAATCTTACAAGCTTACCACTATTAATCACAAATGAAAAGGAAAAACAACTACAACAAGAAAACATTGTGACGAGCCGGCAAAATAGCTCACGCAGATAGTGTGTATGCAGCTCTGCCATGTGGATGGAGTCCAGCCTCTAGCGCACTGAAGGAATCTTGGTGCTGTGACGTTTTTTTTTTATCTCTAGGGTCATCACTGGGGCTTGGTGCCAGCACTATGAACCCACTCCCCCTGGACCTGGAGGCTATTTTTCCCACTTTGTTGCCCTTGTTGGGCTTATTGTTATTATTATCATAGCTGTTGTTGTTGGATAGGACAGAGAGAAATCAAGAGAGAAGGAGAAGACAGAGAGGGGGAGAGAAAGATACACACCTGCAGACCTGCTTCACCATTTGCAAAGCGACTCCCCTGCAGGTGGGGAGCTGGGGACTTGAGCGGGGATCCTTATGCCAGTCCTTGTGCTTTGCACCATGTGCGCTTAGCCCGCTGTGGTACTGCCCAGCTCCCTGCTGTGACTTCTTTCATGCACTCCCTCCTTCTTTGTCTCTATCTAGAAAAACAACAGTCATCCCAGAGCCGTGAAGTCCTCCAGATGACAATCATGATGGTGCTGATGATACTGTGAAGACTAGAAGCCAGGAAATAACTCCACGAATGAAGCACACAGGCCTTAAGAGGCCTTGGACTCAGTATGGAGACCACGTGGGGCGCGGCCCACCACACTAGGGGAGCTCCATGGACAGTGGAGACGTCAAGTGTGTCTCTCCCCCTCTTCTCTCTGTCGGCCCGACTGCCCCTCTACTTTTCTAAGAATACAGAATAAAGAAAGTGTACCCAAAAAGCTTCGCAGTGGTATGTAGGAGACTCATTGAAAAAGTAAAAATAAGGAGCCCAGGTGGTAGCGCAGCAGGTGAAGGGCACATGACGCAAGGTGCAAGGACCAGCATAAGGATCCCGGTTCGAGCCCCCCGGCTCCCCACCTGCAAGAGGGTCGCTTCACAGGCGGTGAAGCAGGTCTGCAGGTGTCTGTCTTTCTCTCCCCCTCTCTGTCTTCCCCTCCTCTCTCCATTTCTCTCTGTCCTATCTAATAACAATGGCATCAATAACAACTACAAAAATAAAATAGCAAGGGCAACAAAATGGCCTCCAGGATTTGTAGGCAGGCACCGAGCCCCAGCAATAACCCTGGAGGCAAAAAAAAAAAAGTAAAAATAAAATGTGAGAGCCAAACAAAATTCATTTCTGCATTTTTTGTTGAAAGCCTCAACTCCAGGGTTTTCAAACTCTTTGTAAGCTACTAAATGATGACATGGTGCACTGGGGGAAGGCACTGCCTTTGGCTCCCGAGGAATTGTGGCAGGTCAGGGGTTCCAAGTCCTGAAAAGAGAGCTTCCCCCCACAAAGGACTTATTAAATACTGTTCTCTAAAAAGGAGGACAAGTCTGACAAAGTCCCCATGTCTCCCATAGACTACTAAAAATTTTAAACTGAGTAGGAGGTGGTACAGTGGATAAAAGACTGGACTAAACCAGGAAATCCTGGGCTTTGTTCCTGGCATCACATGTGTCAGACTGATGCTCTGGGCAGTTCTCTCTCTCTCTCTCTCTCTCTCTCTCTCTTTCCATCTATCTCTTTTACCAGAGCACTGCTCAGCTCTGTCTTATGGTGGTGCAGGGGATTGAACCTGGGACTTTGGAGCCTCAGGCATGAGAGTCTCTTTGAATGATCATTATGCTATCTACCCCTGCCCTCTCTCTCTCTCTCTCTCTTTATTATAAATAAATAAACCTTAACATTTTTAATTTGTTTCACTGAACTTTTTTTTTGTCTTCAGGGTTACTGCTGGGTCTTGGTGCCGGCACTACGAATCCACTGCTCCTGCTGGCCATGTTTTCAGATAGGACAGAGAGAAATTGAGAGAGGAGGGGAAGACAGAGAGGGAAAGAGACACCTGCAGACCTGCTTCACTGCTTGTGAAACGTCCTCTCCTGCAGTTGGGGAGCCTGGAGCTTGAACCCAGCTCCTTGTGTGGGTCCTATGTGCGCTTAACTGGGTGCCCTACTGTCCTCACTATACATCTCTTCCACATGTTCCTGTCATGCTGGTTGTCCAGCCACAAGCCTAGGCAGCCTTCTGAGCAACCTGCTATGAGGGGAGGAGAGCTGCACACTGTCCGAATTCCTGCCTCTCCTTCTCCCTGTTCGTTGTTGGCAGCAACCAAGCCCAATCTATAGTCGTGTCCGGGGCTGTTGGTGCTCTGCTGTGCTCGGGGAGGAGTAGTTAGTCCAGGAAGGCGGTGTTGACTTAACAGCACACTGCTTCCTCTACATGACTGTAATTGCTATTTTGTCCTGCGTCTAAGTTTATTCTGAGTTCAGTCAGGAGATGAGATGCCTTAGCAAGTTCCAAACTTGGAACTCAACAGGATACGGGACAGAAATGAGAGGGGTCCCTGTTCTTAGGCACTGTGATCAGATGACGGACTCAGGGTTGTGCTCAGCATCGGGGGCCAAGTGGACCCCAAACTAGACAGGAATGTGCACTGGCTAGGATCTTGATGATGACTTAGTACAAAGGTGAATGGAATCAGAGCTGCTGGAATATATCCTTTAGGTTACAAATAAAGATTTGGGGAAGTTGATCCAAAGGCCTTTAGGTGGTCATTAAGACTGTATTTCCCCCTAAGCTCCCTTTTAGAAACTCTGTTCTCTGGAGCCTAGCCCCAGCTAGCTTGATAAGTACTAGAAATTGAAATAGCTTATGTCTGAGGTTAATGAAGGGGAAAGGTACCGAAAAAATAATGATTCTGAGTGTTATTCTATTTTTTTCCTAGTTTTAATTCTTTTATTTATCAGAGACCATGCTTTATATGATTTGTGCCACTGCTTTTTTTAATTTATTTTTTTATTTAAGAAAGGCTAAATTAACAAAACCATAGGATAGGAGGGGTATAACTCCACACAATTCCCACCACCCGATCTCCATATCTCATCCTCTCCCCTGATAGCTTTCCCATTCTCTATCCCTCTGGGAGCACGGACCCAGGGTCGTTGTGGGTTGCAGTGTTATTCTATTTTTAAACACTGAAAGCAAATGAGAGATGATAAGGAGGGTCACAAAAAGAAGCCATAAGCAAGCAGAAAGGGGGAAATTGGCTTGGAACGTTTTTCCTCTGTTACCAGGTCTCTGCTGTCAGAGTCCAGTCCCATGACTGTGATAGAGTCCCCCTGGATAAGTCGCTGAGCTTGGCCCGGAAGCATCATTTCCTATACACCAGGGCTGCTAACAGGCTGTATAGGAGTTATTATAACAAGGACACTGACATTTTCAGCAAATGCGGTAAATTATTAACAAATCTTTAAGTGAGTATAAGGGAGAAGAAATAAGGATGCCCCTTCACTGGCTGACACTGCAGAGCCTGGGGGAGTATGGGTATCGCATGGGAACAGGCGGTACTGAGTCTACTGTATGTGAACTTTGGGACTGGGAGAGAGCAGGGAAGCAACTAGCAACATGTCATCCTCTTGACTCTGCTGCCTTAACAGGGTCACACACCCCAAGTGGGCAGGACATCCAGCCTGGGGGTGGAGGGAACGATGCGGATTCACAGGAGAAACAGAGAACAGAGCATCAAGTACTGGATTTGGGGAGATGCAGTGGATTCCCCCACTCCCCCTCGCCCTCCCAGACTCCAGACAGGGAGAGGAGCACAATATGGATGGTGCTGTCTGCAGTGACATCTTCAGGCCATCTGTGGAATAACTGTTCTCTAAAGAACTGCATTTTCAGGGGCCCATTGGTGGTGCTCCTGGTTGAGTGCACATGTTACAAAGTGCAAGGACCTGGGTTCGAGCCCCCAGTCCCCACCTGCAGGGAGAAAGCTTTGCGAGTGGTGAGGCAGGGCTGCAGGTGTCTCTCTCCCTATCACCCCCTTCCCTCTCAATTTCTGGCTGTTTCTATCCAATAAACAAATAAAGATAAAAAAAAACCCTGCATATATATTTTTTTAAACTAGAGCACTGTTCAGCTCGGGGTTATCGTGGTGTTAGGGATTGAACCTGGCATCTCAGAGCCTCAGGCATGCAGGTATTGTGCATAACCATTATGCTATTTCCTCAGCCCCAAAGGATTTATTTATTTGAGAGAACCTGAGTGTCACTGTGGCACATGTGATGCCAGAGATTGAACTCAGGACCACATGTTTGAGAGTCCAATGCTCTGTTTACTGTGCCACCTCCTGGGCCAGAACTGCAGTTGCTTTATTTTATTTTATTTTTTAACATAAGACAGATTTTATCTTATTTTTTAACATAAGACAGAGAGGGAAAGGAGAGAAGTGGTGAGAACTACAGCCTAACTCTGGCACATAGGATGCCAGGGACTGAACTCTGGACCTGATGCCTCCACGTCCAGTGTTTTACTTGCTGCACTGCCTGCCCCTCGGGCCCAGAACTAGATTAAGTGAGGATCTTAGGGAGGTTGGGTGGAGGATGTGCACCGAAACTCAGTGTGATTAAAGTTCAACTTCTGCCACACATCTGGGGAGAAAGCCCCTATGCCTCTGTCTCTGCGTGTTCACTCTCTTGAGACGCCTGGTACCTTCAGCTGTCCATCTGCTCATGGCTCCGGCCCGTTGTCTTTCCACTGCACCCACCATTCCTACACTAATGCAGGCACCAGAGCCTGAACATACATACTGGACACCTGCCAGGGTCAGCACTTGACACACGTTATCCTGTCTGTCTTCACAGCTCTTAGGCGGGCATGGTTATCTTTGTGTTTCAGAGGAATCGGAGGTCGAGAAAAGCAGGTTCCTTAGGAGGCTGAAACCCTGTTCAGACCCACTGCCCCCAGGCTGCCCCTCTCCAAGTCCCTCTCCATACTCTACAGGTTTACGGTTTTTTAAATTTCCAGAGGCATTGTCATACATTGCACGTTGTGTTTGTTTATAGCTCTAAATTTTAGTTTTCAAATCAAAACACAGAATGCATATGTCTAAAAGATTCAAGTTGCGGGTCAGGAGATAGACGGCTCACTGGGTAGAGCACATATGTAACCATGCATAGGGACCCTAGTTCACAACCCTGGCACCACATGAGAACACCATGCTCAGTACCAGGGGCAGCTCCATAAACGATAAGGAGGTGTTAGGTATCTCTCACCCCTCTCCCTCTCCCTCCTCCTCTCTCTCTGTATCTAAAATTAATGGGGGGAGGGGAAAGCCCACTGGGAATAATGGAATCACACACATGGGAGATCTTGGTAAGCTAGGGGGGAGGGCGGTGATAGGACATTCAAAGGTTCCAATTTTACAATGAAATATCTGTTCACGAGGGTTTCTAACACATATTTTCATCACGTCATTTCCTGTAAAAGAGTCTTGAGTGACCTGCGTTGGTCTTCGGGACAGAGTCTGAATTCCTTGGGCAGCACTTAAGAGCCCCGCAGTCACCATGCCCAGCCAGCTGCTCCCAGCTTTCTTTCTTCTGTGCACCAGCCACCACTGGGCTCCAGCTTCTCTGCCTTTACTCCTCTCCCTGCTTGCCCAAAGGATCAGCTTCTTCCTGCTTCCTTGCCAAGACCCACCCATTCCAAGAACCCTTCCCTGTCTTCCTTTATTTAAAAAAAAAAAAAGTTTTTTTTTTTTTTATTCTAGTGAGAAAGATAGGAGGACAGAACCAGACATCACTCGGTACGTGTGCTGCCAGGGACTGAACTCTGGACCTCATGCTTGAGAGTCCAGTGCTTTATCCACTGAGCCATCTCCCAGACCACCCCTGTCTTCCTTTCACTGGAGTGTTTTGTGCTCCTGAGAATCCTCCTTTCTATGGTATGTCTTGTACATTGGGCCTGTGGCCACACGTGACTTGGTTAGTGTTCATATCCCCTCTGGACTTTGGTCAGACTAAGGCCAAGGGGTGGGATGGGCACTGCTGGCTGGAGGGGACAGTAGCATTCATTTCTTCTGCACTCCTTCTGTCCGGTCCATTGTTGAAGGCATGCATATCCTCTTTTCTTCACAGTCCTCTTAAATTGTCTTCTCTGTTACTGTATTATGCTTCCCCTTTCAGCTTTTCCTCCTTACCTAAGAGCGTCTGGCCCTGCCGGCGCCTTGTAGTGAATAAGGTGCTATTATTGCCATTTTACAAAGCAAAGCAGCAGTGTGGGATAAATGCTAAGACGAGGACAGGAGGGCAAACCAGAGCTACTGCTCAGTCCACCTGGAGACTGCAGCACTGGCACCAGTGAGAAGGTCAGGACCAGAGCTGGCTAGTAAGCCCTTTCTCTACCTCAGGCTGCCTGACAGGAACCTCTAGTGTGAAACTCAGAGTAAGCAGGAAGCCTCCTTCTCAGAACCTTTCCTTAGGGAGACATGAGGTCCTGGAGCATTGCTTTTGGTGTGGTCCAGTTCCCCAGATATCAGAAAGAAAGCTGGGGCCCAGGAAAATAGCACAGTAACTGTGCACTGGATTTTCATGCCTGAGCCCCTGAGATCCAGGTTCAATCCCCAGGACAACCATAAACCAGAGCTGAGCAGTGCTCTGGTATCTCTCTCTCAAAAATAAAAATGAATAAAAATTTAAACCATTTTAAAGACTATTTATTTAATTGATATAGACAGATATTGAGAGGGGAGGGAGAAATAGAGAGGGAAAGAGAGACACCTGCAGCATTGCTTCAGCATTCATGAAGTTTCCTCCTGCAGGTGGGGGTTTGAACCCAGACCCTTAGCACTATAATGCGTGCATTTAACTGAGTGTGCCAGTGCCTGGCCCCTTAATTTTTTTTTTTTTAAGAAAGGAAGTTGGGACAGAACTAATGTAGAGGGAGAGATGAACATTTGCCTAGAATAACTGGTGACAACACTCCACTGGAAACACACAACAGATTGAGGGTAAGGAACCTGACCAGAATGCCCGCCAGGGGACCTCAGGGCTGAGGGCAGACAGGGAGGGAACCATTGGAGGTACAGTTGCCCTGCCAGGGGAAACTCTGACACCATACTGAAGCATCAGGATCTCCAACACAAAACATTATACCACGAGAGTGTGACCTGCTTATCAAAGCAGGTATCAGCTAACCTAATCACAGTTAAAATGAAAAGCCCCTGTGTACAACAGGAATATAGTATGGCTGGGAATTCAGTTGCTACAGGCAATATTTAGAGCAGTTCATTTCCCAGATGAGTTTCATTTAAAGAAGTAACCCCAGGGAGGACTTGAGATTATCCACTGTAAACTCTGTATTTCAGACTCTGACCACAGAGAACTTCACTCAAATAGCATTACATAGAAAGACATATTAAGCTATTTACACATACACACACATACACAAACACACATCACAGTGAGGCTATTACATATTACATGTCAGGGCATCTTTGCAACTTTCCAGTGTTCAAGGCTTTACATTCTCACCTTGCGTCTTTTTCAGTCTCACTTCAAGTCTAGCAATTTGTCGGGCCAGTCCGGGGTGACTCATATTGGCAATAGCAAGACTGGCGATTACCACACAGGAATATTGGAGGGTTTCTTTCTGGAGGGTGTTGAACTGAGGCTAAAAATAGGTGGGGGTTCCTGGGGACAACCTCCTTGGTGGCCACAGACACCACAAAAGGAAAAGCTCAGTGGGGAAATCTGCCCACAAGAGAGGACAAAAGCCCCACCTCTGTCGCCCGCCCGCCCTTTCACCTCCCAGAACAAGCTCAAGGTGACAACGAGCTTGGTGTTCTCAAAGGTGAGGGCTCCTACAGACAGCCTTCTACTCTCCCCACCCCCGCTGCTTTCCCTTTAGGTACATTCACTGTCTGTGTTCCTGCTCCAGGAGTTAGTACAGATGTGTGCTCATAAATGCTCGATAGCTATTTTTACTCAAGGGCATGGTTAAGATAAAAAAAAAAAAGCAAAATATTGACCATAAGGTGAAAAGGGGCAAGCTGAGAAGACAGCTCAGTGTGTTAGAGCACAGGCCATGTGTGCCTGAGCACCTGCTTCAGTCCACGGCTTAGCCACAAATCAGACCTAGCTAGTGTTCTCATCTCTTACTTCTGTTAAAAACCAGTAAATCTGGGAGCTGGGCGGTAGCACAGCAGGTTAAGCACACGTGGCGCAAAGCGCAAGGACCTGTGAAAGGATCCTGGTTCGAGCCCCGGCTCCCCACCTGCAGGGGAGTCGCTTCACAGGCGGTGAAGCAGGTCTGCAGGTGTCTGTCTTTCTCTCCCCCTCTCTGTCTTCCCCTCCTCTCTCCATTTCTCTCTGTCCTATCCAACAATGACGACATCAATAACAACAACAACAATAATAACTACAACAACAATAATGACAAGGACAACGAAAGGGAAAAAATAAATATAAAAAATTTTTAAAAATCAGTGAATCTTAGAGAAGAGGGTGGGAAGAAAAAGAAGTAGGGGCTATATCTCAGGGAAGAGGTGTTATTACAAGTCTATTATTTGTGTATTTATTCCCTTTTATTGCCCTTGTTTTATTGCTGTAGTTATTATTGTTGTCATCATTGTTGGATAGGACAGAGAGAAAGAGAGAGAGGAAGGGAAGATAGAGAGGGGGAGAGAGAAAGATAGACACCTATAGACCTGCTTCACCGCCTGTGAAGCGACTCCCCTGCAGGTGGGGAGCTGGGGCTTGAACCAGGATCCTTACGCCGGTCCTTGTGCTTTCCGCCACCTGCGCTTAACCCGCTGGGCTACCGCCCAACTCCCTATTACAGTTATATTATAAAAGAGGTTAATTTGTTAAGCATTTCTTAAGCACTTATTTTGTGTCATGTGCTAGAATTTGATGGTATAAAAATATTGGTAAAATAAAACAAGTAGGAATCTGTGGAGATAGCATAATGGTTATGCATTTAAAAGACTTTCATGCCTGAGGCATTAAATGCCCCAGGTTCAATCCCCAGCACCTATGTAAGTCAGAGCTGAGCTGTGCTCTGGTTTAAAAAAAACAAACTATTCTGGAGGAGTTTATAGGCTGGTGGGAAGTTTATAGGCTGGTGGGAAGAAAATCGGGTGAATGAAGCATTCTTGTCAAAAGTGGCAAAACTAGGCTTGAGGTCAGAATAGCAGGTTTGGGGAGCACAGACCAGGGGCAGCCAAGTCAGGCGGAAGGGCTGGAAGGGACACACGCAAATGAGAAGACTGAAAGACTCGCTGGCAGAAGGAGGTCTGCGTCAAAGCAGGGAGGTGTGAAACAGGCAGTTTCACATGCTTGGCTTGTGGTGGAGTGCTCTCTCTCTCTCCCTCTCTCTCTCTGAGTCTATGTGAGGCAGGAGAGGGCACAGGGCTGTGTGACCCAGCAGAGAGACTGGAAAGGCATTCCAGAAGGCTTAGGGAGTTCCTGATGGAATTCACATGGGGCTACAATCAGGGGTGTGCGTTCCGAAAGACTATGTCATAGGAGTGGAGAGGGCCAGGTCTGAAGCTGGTGGCTGGTGAAGACAGATGGCTACTAAGCACTAGGACCTACACAACGACCTGGGTTTGAGCACCCCGCTCCCGCTTGCAGAGGGACACTTCACGAGTTGTGAAGCAGGTCTTCAGGTGTCTATCTTTCTCTCTCCCTCTTTATCTCCCCTCCTCTCTAATTTCTCTCTGTCCTGTCCAATAAAATGGAAAATATGGCTGCCAGGAGCAGTAGATTTATAGTGCTAGCACCCAGCCACAGTAATTACCCTGGAGGCAAAAAACAAACAAACAAACAAACAAAAAAATGGCTAAGGAGAGAGCCTGGGTGGGAACATCAGGATTTCTTTCATTCTGCAGGGACTGTGCAATTCCACTCACTGTTTCTTTCTCCTTTTATTTATTTTTATTAAAAAAATATCTTTATTTATTGGCTAGAGACATCCAGAAATCAAGAAGGAGGGGGAGACAGAAAGGGGAAGAGACAGAGACCCCTGCAACCCACTTCATCACTTGCAAGGCTCTCCCCCTGCAGGTGGGGACCAGGGGCTTGAACCTGGCTCCTTGCATATTGTAACATGTGCACTCAACCAGGGGCACCACCACCCGGCCCTACTTCTTCCTCCTTTTTAATTTTTTTTTATTTATTTATGTATTTTTCCTTTTTGTTGCCCTTGTTTTTCATTGTTGTTGTAGTTATTATTGTTGTTGTTGTCATTGTTGGATAGGACAGAGAGAAATGGAGAGAGGAGGGGAAAACAGGGGGGAGAGAAAGACAGACACCTGCAGACCTGCTTCACCGCCTGTGAAGCGACTCTCCTGCAGGTGGGGAGCTGGGGGCTCGAACTGGGATCCTTCCGCTGGTCCTTGTGCTTTGCCCCACCTGCACTTAACTTGTTGTGCTACCACCCGATTCCCCTTCTTCCTCCTTTTAAATCTCAAAAGAGAGGGAGAGAGAAAAGGGAAGTAAGCACAGCACCATAAAACTTTGTTCAGTGCAGGTTCTCCCATGTGAGGACGTGAACACGGGAAAATGTGAGATATCTGGCCCTGTGGAATTCTGGGTTCTGGCCTGAGGTCCTTCAAGGAGGAAAGATGATGAGTTCTGTGTGGGAAATATTCATGTGAGGAGAATGGTGTACATAGAAAATGTGTCACAGTGTAGGGAGTGTTCAGAGGATGAAGTATTTAGAAGTCATCAGCTTACTCAAGGAGTAGCTGAAGTCCGGGGGAGGGCAAAGCTGCCCAGGAATTGTGTGCTGCGGCCCCAGGGCCAAGCTGGGAAGAGCAGTACTTACAGGGTCAGCTAAGACTAAGAAGACAGCGTTAAGAACTGAGACAGGACAGCCAGAGAAATGGGAGGGAAAGTGGGAATGAGGACTGTTCCGGAAGCAGGGAAGGTGAGTCATACAAGAAGACAGTCACAGGACCGGGTGATGGTGCTCCATGGTGAGTGCACCTGTTATAGGGCTCAGGGACCTAGGTTCAAACTCCCAGTCTCCACAAGCAATGTAGGAGAGCTGTGGGGCGCCTTCTCTCTCTCCCTATCTCCCCTCTCCTCTCAACTTCTTTCTGTCCTATCAAATACAAAGGAATAAAAAAGATAATCTTAAAAAGAAGATGGTTGTTGTAGCAAGAGCAAGGGTGGTGAGACTGTGCATCTGAGCACTGTCCAAGTACAGGAAAGCTCACCAATCCAGGCTAACATGAGGGCAGAGATACCAGAATGAAAGAAAGCTCGTGTATCTAAATGGATCAGGACTAGAACAAAAAATATTTAAATGTTTGGTCTGCTTTTTCCTACTGTATCTGTGATGGGCTCTCAAACTTCAGCTTATGTCAGAATCACCCGCAGGAGACTTGTTCTCATTTCCCCAAACTTGTAAAGATTCAGATTGCTGAGCCTACCCCCAGAGGATCTAATTCAGGAGGTCTGAGGTGAGGCTTGCAGTGCAGTTCTTACAAGTCCCAAGTGCTCTGTGGTGGTTATCACTGGGAGGCTGAGGGCACAGAACTCTGTGCTGAGTGAGGTGTGGGACTAAATACCTTGTAATCTCATAATCTTGTAAACCACTATTAATCACAAATTAAAATATGGCTTTAAAAAGTTCCATGTTGGGGGCCGGGCAGTGGCACACCGGGTAAAGCACACATAATATGAAGTGCAAAGACCCACACAAGGATCCTGGTTTGAGCCCCTGGCTCCCCGCCTGCAGGGGGGGTCGCTTCACAAGCAGTAAAGCAGGTCTGCAGGTGTCTATTTTTTTCTCTCCCTCCCTGTCTTCCCTCTACTCTCAAGTTCTCTCTGTCCTATTCAAAAAATGGAAAATGGCCACAGGAGCAGTGGATTTGTAGTGGAGGCAGAGCTCCAGAGATAACCTTGGAGACAAAAAAAAAAAAAAAAAAAAATCCATGTTCTCAGTTATTTCAGACCAGACCAGGCACCACCCTTAAAGAAACACTGCCATACATATACTTTTTTTTTTCTCTAACTTTTCACAATCCTAAGAAGTCTAGAAAGCAGTTAGGTTCCAGGTTGCTTAATCATTCTCTAAGAACCCTCCTCACAATACTAATTTACTTAGGAAGAATGTTTTCTTTATGTGAAATCAGCGGCCTTGTGGAAAGCACAATCTCGAACTGAGTTTTACTCACCCACAACAATGGAGCACTTGCACTCTCCTAGAAATGGCCAGCTGGTCATAAGCTCTGCCTTTAGGAAGTTTCCTGGTGTAGAAGACACTACTATCCTCAATAAGTAATGTGCACAATAAGTCAGTGACTTCCCTGGGCAGACGACCTCACCAATATGTCCTAGAACCCCACCTCTCCAGAGCCCTACCCCACTAAGGAAAGATAGAAACAGGCTGGGGGTCTGGATTGACCTGCCAATACCTATGTCCATCAGAGAAGCAATTACAGAAGCCAGACCTTCCACCTTCTACATCCCCAAAATAATTTTAATCCATACTCCCAGTGGGGGAGAAATGATAGGGAGGAAGATGACCAGAGGACTCTCAACTCCAACTCCATTGGAAACCAGAGAGAGAGGAAGGGAAAGGGAGGGACATTTGGATGTAGTAATAGGTGTATGCATGACTTGGAAAGGAAGAGAAGATGGGACCTTTAAAAATGGGCAAGTAAATACAGACATAGACAGATAGTTGTAGAAATAATAAACTCGGGGGTTGGGCGGTAGTGCAGCAGGTTAAGTACACATGGTTCGAACTGCAAGGACCAGCATGAGGATCCCAGTTCGAGCCCCCGGCTCCACACCTTCACGGGCAGTGAAGCAGGTCTGCAGGTGTCTGTCTTTCTCCCCCCCCCCACGTCTTCCCCTCCTCTCTCCATTTCTCTCTGTCCTATCCAACAACAACAGCAATGATAACAACAACAACAACAACAACAAGGGCAACAAAATGGGAAAAATAGCCTCCAGAAACAGTGGATGCATAGTGCATGCACCGAACCCCAGCAATAACCCTGGAGGCAAAAAATAAAAAAAATAAATAAAATGAAAAAACAAAACAAAAAAAGAAATAATAGTAAACTCACATCTGTGGTCTTGGGAGAACTGCTGTAGCTTCCAATGTAAGGAATGGGGATCCAGAACTCTGGTGGTGGGGCCAGTGCAAAGTTGTACCCCTGTTACCTTGTAATTTTGTAAATCAATATTAAGTCACAATAAGTCAGAGTACTAAAGAGAAAAACTTTTTTTTATTGTTGCTGTGATTATTATTGTTGTTGTTACTGATGTCGTTGTTACATAGGACAGAGAGAAATGGAGAGAGGAGGGGAAGACAGAGAGGGGGAGAGAAAGATAGACACCTGCAGACCTGTTTCACTGCCTGTGAAGCGACTCCCCTGCAGGTGGGGAGCCGGGGGGCTCAAACCTGGATCTTTATGCTGGTCTCCCTGTGCTTAACCTGCTTAAGAGAGGATGACATAAAAGGAATGGAGAGAGTGACTAGGGGAGAGAGGTAGTCAAGGAGTGCAGAGGCCCTGGGCTAGGAATAGTCTTTGAGCACAGAGTGTGAGCCGAGGAAGGGCTAGAGCAAAGAGTAGTAGGAAATTAAGTCAGAAATAACAGAAAGCTATCCAGCAATTGCCTTGGCAACTCTACCACATTATTTCTGCATTACAAATTATATTGTCTTCATGTCTGGGAAAAATCGACCCCACCCATATGAGATGTGGGCTGTGGCTCAGACCTTGGATTTGTCAGCCTACATTCTTTTTATGGTCAAGGTTTTTGGGTCCTGACCCACCTCACAGCTATGTGTACACGCATGATACTTTTAAGCCAAACTTTAATACCTGTCTCGCAAGAGGGCTACGGCTCTTATATTCAACATAGAAAAATCTTAAATGTTTAACAGTGACCTTACCTGAAGGCCAATTATTGAATACCAGCCTGGGTGGGTCATTGATCTAAGAAAGTTCTATATTTTATAATAATCTGGACCAGGCCTGGATCTATGGCACAGTGAAGTGTTCAACTGTGGAGCCTTGAGTTAGGTCCTGCACAGAAGTAAAAGGACTAAAAAGATGCAGTTCTTCTGGGAGAAAAGTGGAAATTTACCCCTGTAACAACAACACTGTAAATCAGCATTTTCTTAATAAAGTAATATTAAAGTTGAAAAGAAAAAAAATGAACTAAGAAATTGAGTTACCCAGCAGCCCAGGAAATGACACAGGCATTATATTCTCAAGCATGAAATCCCAACTTCAATCTTCAACATCATATTGCCAGAGTGATTCTCTCCCCTCCTCTCCTCTCCTCTCCCCTCCCCTCCCCTCCTTCACTTCCCCTCACCCCTTCCTTCCCCTCCCCTCCTCTCCTCTTCTCTTCACTTTTCTCTCTCTTAGTAAATAGGTGTTTTAAACACTTTGCATCTTTGTTGTCAGTTTTGTTACACTTTTTCTAAGAAAATTATGTCCAGATTATGAGGATATTATCTCTGATAGGAAGAGGTGGAAATTAATTTTGATTTCTTTTGCATGCTTCACATCTAATGGATAGAGTTGGTGTGTGTGTGTGTGCACACACACACAGTTGCTTAAAGGGAAAAAGCAGTTCTACGGAAACTTGGTTAGCTCAGAAGAGATTTTAAAAAGATGCAATCCAGTAGATAAGATGACCGCATGGGCTGCCCGAAAGATGACAGCCACTTGTCCCTACCTGAGGACCCTCCTCTCGGCAGACACACTTCTCACTCCTCACTATCAAGGAACGACTTTCATTTGTTGAGACCACACTCTAGGGTCCCTCTGGCAACCCTAATTCCATTATAAGAAGCAGGGGCCTGTCTTTGTTTCATTTTATATGTGCCAAACAGATAAAGCACGAAGGGTTTGTGCTAAGTGAAAGTAGTGACACATACTGGATCATTTCACTCATGTGGAATATGAAGATATAAGGCAGGGACTTTTTTGTTGTTGATCTCCAGAAATTTAACCTATGGGGGGCTAAAGTGATATTAAAAAATTATTTATTCCCTTTTGTTGCCCTTGTTTTATTGTTGTAGTTATTACTGTTGTTATTGATGTCATTGTTGTTGAATAGGACAGAGAGAAATGGAGAGTGGAGGGGAAGACAGAGAGGGGGAGAGACAGACAGACACCTGCAGACCTGCTTCACCACCTATGAAGCGACTCCCCTGCAGGTGGGGAGCTGGGGGCTCGAACCAGGATCCTTACGCTGGTCCTTACGCTTTGTGCCACGTGCGCTTATCCCGCTGCAGCACTGCCCGACTCTCCTAAAGTGACTTCCAATGATTCCTTTAAAGCTTAAAACCCATCTTCAACATCCACACCAAGCGGTCTGACAACTCTGGTCAAATAACTCTAGGAGTAGTATGACTGAGATGGGAGAATCCATTCCACTTATTCAGGAAAACTTTTGTGCAAGAGATAAATTTGTGATACAGTTAATCTATATCATTAAAATGTAATTCAGTTCATTTAAGAGAGGAAAAGGAATTTGGCTAATGCTTGATTTGTTTTTTTGAAATGAAACAATATTGTAGAGTTTTTTTTTTTTAAAGAATCTGTTTTTGGAAAACAGATAAGTCTCCTTCATTCATATTTATCTCCTAATGAAAAAAAAAAAAAAAAAGAAAACTCAAGTGCCAGACCATAATAGCAAAATGCTTTACAGTGCCCCCATCCCAAATAAGTCATGGCTCCTCAACCAACAGAAAAAAAATTTATGGCCCAGTCTTTACATGAACCACTCTGCAAAAATGATAGTAACTCTAATGGCTCCAGACAGCTGTAATTATCTAAATGTCTCCCTATTAGCTATTTGAATGGCTAAAGCCTTATAATCAAATTACAGTGAATGCTAACTGAAATCTAATAGAGATTACATCCATATGATTAGGTATCAGAGTCTGATTACAATATTGTTAAATTACAGACAAGGGTCATCAAGACACACTTAAAATGAATATTGTAACCTCAATGGCAAAAGGAAGATGGATTCTTTCAATAAGAGACCAAAGTGGAACTTGTTTGCAGGGCGACACTGCCACCTGCCAAGACCTAGTGGAACTGCAGTGAAACAGATCTTGGATTTGTGACACATTTGTTTTCCAAGCCCAAGCAGTTTCTTGACAGGGAAATTGCCCTATAGAATCTGTAATTCTCTCCTTTTAAGAAAAGACTTATTTGAGCCACAAAAGGTAAAAAAAAAAATAAAAATAGATTCACTACAGAGTGTGCTGCTTTGCCATGTGTGCAACCCTGGCTTGAGCGCACACACACACTGGAGGAAACTTTGGCGCTATGGCTCTTTCCCTCTTTCTCTGCCTTTCTGTCTCTGTTTATCTCTACCTGAAAACGTCATCCCAGAGTGGTGAAGTCCCAATGACATTGAAAAATAAAGGCTACCTTGTATGTGTGTGTGAGAGAGAGATAAATATGCAGACAGAGACCAGATGGGTATATGAAATGCTGGAGACTGTACCCAGTGGGCTCCATGCAGGCAAGTCCTACATTTCCAGTTACTGAGTCACTTCCCTGACCACAGAACTTTGAATTCTATGGTTCAATATGATTAGTATGTATGGAGAGTATTGATAATAGTTATTTCTGGAGGGAGCAGCACACATGGAATTTGAGGTGGGGGTGGGTGGGAATAACATGCAAAAAAAAGACTTTCACACCTGAAGCTCTGAGGTTCCAGGTTCAGTCCCCTGCACCAGCATAAATCAGAGTTAACCAAAACAACCTGAGATGAGGGTGGATGGACTAGGTGAGGCCAGACTATGGAGCTCTCCCTACTGAGTGAAATGGCTCTAAGAACGAGCACCAATGCTTCCCACATCCCAAGTGATTTCATTCCTCCTTTCCTAATGGAAGATTGTCCATGTGTTCACAGCACTTCTAGAATAAGTAACATTTCTAATTATCATCTACAGTATGAATGCAGTGTCAAAGTCCTATTGAGTAATAGAAGTGTACATTGTAGATTTGTTATATCATGGGGAGGGTAGAGAAAACGCCATGATACATCTCTCTACCTCCTTCTTCCCCACCAGGTTCCTGATATCGCATGATAGTTATTTAGAACCTGCTGAAACTTACTTTGTATTGTAACCTAGGGTGTATCCTGGATAATGCGCCATGACGTCTCAGGAAGAATGTGCATTCTGTTTTTGGATAGAATGACCTATGGATGTAGCTGGTTCATTATCTTGTTCAAGTTCTCTTCTCACTTATCTTCTGCTTACTTACACTACACAATATTGAGTTTGGGGTATTGAAATATCCAGCTTTTATTGTGGAACTATATCTCCTTTCATTTCGTTCCAATTTTATTTCATGTATTTTGATGGTCTTTTAATAGGTGTGTGCATATGTATAACTGTTGTATCTTATGCTAGCCAACCATTTATTAATGTATAATGATCCCTGATTCAAAATTTTAAGATTTAAAATCTATTGGCCCAAGAGGTGGTATAAAGGATAAAGTGCTGGACTTTCAAGCAAGAGGTGCTAAGTTCAATACCCAGCAATGCATATGCTATAGTGATGCTTTGGTTCCCTCTCTCTCTCTTACTTTCTCATATATATATATTTGCCTGCAGGGTGCTCGCTACAAATCCACTACTCCTGGCAGACATTTTTTTTCCATTGTTGTTGCTATTGCTGACATTATTGTTGGTGACGTCATTGTTGTTGGATAGGACAGAGAGAAATGGAGAGAGGAGGGGAAGACAGAGAGGGGGAGATAAAGACAGACACCTGCAGACCTGCTTGTGAAGCTTGTGAAGCAACTCCCCTGCAGGTGGGGAGCTGGGGGCTCAAACTGGGATCCTTCCACTGGTCCTTGTGTTTCACGTTATGTGCACTTAACCCGCTGCGTCACTGCCCGGCCCCCAAATAAATATATTTTTTTAAAGTCTACTTTGTTCAATGTTATTAGAGTCACCGTTTATGTTTACATTTATTTCTTTATTTTTTATTGTCATTAGAGTTATCACTGGAGCTCAGTGCCTACATGACGAATCCATCACTCCCATTTATTTTATAGAACAGAGAGAAATTGAGAGGAGAGGAGATAGAGAGGGACATAGATTTGCGAGGAGAGAGGAAGAAGAGGGGGGAGGGGGGGAGAGACAGACCGACTTCAGTCCTGCTTCAACCATTGTGAAGCTTCCGCCTGCAGGTGCAGAGCTGGGGTTTGAACCTGGGATCTTGTGCATGTCAATGTGTGCCCAGCCAAAGTGCAGATTACATCTACATAGAATGTCTTTCTTTCTTTCTTTTCTTTTCCATCTTGGTTTTAATTTTTCTCACTTTTGGATCATTACTTTGAATCCATTTTGCCAATCTCCATTTTCTCTCATTAAAGAGCTTAATCTATTTACATCTCAAGTAATGGCTGATAAAGAGGGACTTCACACAGTTTGCATATGCCTGACTGCTTCTTTTTCAACAACAGGGCTTCACCATTCTGGGCCAATTAAAAAAAATTAAATTATTTACCTGTTTATATTTATTTACTTATTATTTATTTATTTTTAATTAATAGGGGGAAGTGGGGTGGGGAGCACCAAAGCATCACTCTGGCACATGTGATGCTGGGGACCAACTCAGGACCTGATGTTCAAAAGTCCAAGAGTTTTTTTTTTTTTTTTTTAACTGGGCCACCTCCCAGACCACTATGTGCCACCTTTTTTAGATTAAAAAAAAAAAAAAAAGGAGACAAGAAACAGGGAGAAATCACAACAGTGCTGAAGCTTCTCCTAGGAAGGTAGGGGCTGGGCTCAAACCTCGATCACACACAAGGAAAGCAAGCACCCTCCCTCACAGGTGAGCTGTCTCCCCAGTCTCTGACATCTTTTTGCTCCTCAGTACCTGAATTGTTATCTTCTTTTGTGTCTAGCTGATATTTATTTATTTTTGCCTCCAGGGTTGTCACTGGAGCTCGCTGCCAGCACTACAAATCCACTGCTCCTGGTGGATATTTTTTCCCCATCTTATTGGACAGGACAGGACAGAGAGAGATTGAAAGAGGAGGAGGAGATAGAGAGGTTGAAAAAGAGACACCTGCGGTGAGCTTGTGAAGTGTCCTCTTGCAGGTGGGGAGCTAGGGCTGGAACCCAAATCATTGTGCTTTGTACTGTGTGCTTAACTGGGTAACCCACTGCCAGGCCCCTCAGGCTGATTTTTTCTTTTTTTGGTAGTGAGACATCAAATTCTGTTTTCAATTCTATTTGCATATAGTCTGTAACTATTGTATTTGAGATTATTATGAAAATTATATTTGACATCCTAAAGTTACAATGTTCTTTTATTTTTTATTGAGTCATTTTTTTTAACAAGAAAGGGAGAACCAGAACATCACACTGTCATATGTAGTGCTAGGACCTCATGTTTACAATTCCCTTGTTCTATGTACTATGCCCCTGAGCCACTAAAATTGTAACATGCATTTATCTTTTGACCAGCTCTAGTGCCAGCAATTGAACCTGGAACCTCCAAGCCTCAGGGATGAAAATCCGTTGAATAAACTGCTGTGCTGGGGGCCAGCGGTAGCACAACGAGTTAGGCACACATGGTACAAAGCACAAGGACCAGCATAAGGATCCCGGTTTGAGCCCCTGGCTCCCCACCTGCAGGGGGGGGCACTTCACAAGCAGTGAAGCAGGTCTGTAGGTGTCTTATCTTTCTCTCTCCCCCTCTCTGTCTTCCCCTCCTCTCTTGATTTATCTCTGTCCTATCCAACAACAACAGCAATGGCAACAATAACAATAACAACAAGGGCAACAAAATGGGAAAAATGGCTTCCAGGAGCAGTGGATTCATAGTCCAGGCACTGAGCCCCAACGATAACCCTGGAGGCAAAAAAACAAAAACAAAAAAAAACCCAACAACAACAAAAAAACACTGCTGTGCTACCTCCCTGGCTCATAACTTTAATTTATTTGAATGTCAATAACGTAGAACCTCGTCCTTATACAGTTTCACTTTTATTTCTTTAAGGTACTGTCATATTACACATTGTTTCCCATGTTACAAACTGAATACTTATTATTTATAATGCATGAGCTATTTAAATAGGAGGAAATGTGGAGCTACAAACCAAATCTATAATTATAGTACCTTTTAGACTAAACATTTAAAATCATGTACTAACTTTTTAACATAGAAAATCAAAAGTAGGGTTGCTCTACTTTTTTTCTTTTTTGTGTGTAAAGAGCTGCAGATGGTCAGGGCCGGGTGGTGGCGCATCTGGTTGAGCACACATGTTCCAGTGCACAAGGACCCAGGTTCAAGCCCCTTGCCCCCGCCTGCCGGGGGAAAGCTTCATGAGTAGTGAAGTAGGGCTGCAGGTATCTCTCTGTCTCTCTCCCCATCTCCCCCCTTCCCTCTCAATTTCTGGCTGTCTCTTTCCAATAAAAAAGTAAAGATAATTTAAAAAATATTATGAAAGAGTTGCAAATGTTCTTTACAATAACAGGAGCTTTTAAGTTGCTCACACGTTTATTTTACTGAGCTCTCAATGGAATATGATTTGCAGCAGAGGGACAGCTGAGTGAAAAGGAGGTCTGATGTTGCTGAATTTGAAGACCGAGGAATGAAAACCCCAAGCCAAGGATCACAGGCACCTGTAAAAACTAGAAAGTGGTAAGAAAATGTATTTGCCACCAAACCTTAGTAGCACCTTGGTTCCAGGTGAGACTCCATTCAACTTCTGACTCCCAGTATGTAGGATAATGTACTTGTATTCTGTAAGTCATTAACTTTGTGGTAATTTGATTTTTTTAAATATGTTTTCTTTATTGGATTTCAATGAAAGAGATACAAAAGGGAAAATACAGAGAGAGAGAGAGAGAGAGAGAGAGAGAGAGAGAGAGGGCCCAGAGCATTGCTCAGCTCTGGTGTTGGGGATTGAACTCACCCTCAGGCATGAAAGTCTTTTTTGCACAACCAGTATGCTTTCACCCCAGCCGGTGATGATGTGTCACGGCAGCAACAGAAAAATGAATCCACAGTTTGACAAAGGGAAGCTGGATTAGAGGCAAGATCAAGGCACTGTTCAGTAGGGGAGAGTCAGGGACACAGGTCTTAGAACACCTTTGAGGTTTCTCAGTGTATCAATTACTACCTGGGACCCATATCAAGTGACTTCATCTCTCTCTGTCTCAATCTACAAAAAGCAATAGAAAAAAGCACTTCCTCTGATGGCTGCTGTGAGAATGGAAGGAGACAATCTTCTAAGTCCTTAGCACAGTGCCTCAGGAAGCCCTAATACACGCAGGCTACTGCTGTGCTGTCATTTCTCCTGTCACTGTTTTTAAATATGTGTATTTCAGGTGTTCATTTATAGACTACCTATATACGTCCTTGTATGAACACATTATGTGTATATGGATATTATACACGCTGTATACACACACATCATGTTGAGCTAAAATTCACTTTCCATGTGAGGCGGTACAGAATAAATTTACATTAGGAACTTCGTGTGAAAAGATTTTAAGAGAACGTTCATTACACTCACCACTGTCTAATCACATCTCAGGATCATTGTTGACTCTTGTTCTGCAGATGGCAGGGCAGGCCTTGCTTTCTAGAGAGTAAAGATACAAGCATTTCTGTGAAAGCAGTTATTCTTTAAACCCTCACTGACCACTACAGCGCTGTTGCTAAAATTAATCTGCTTCTTATTAGTCATGGCTTTATTAGGTGAAATTTAGAGTATCACTTTTTTATAAATACATATTTTTTTATTGTTACCAGGTTTATTGCTGGGGCTCGGTGCTGGAACTATGAACCCACAGCTCCCAGCAGCCATTTTTTCTTTCTTTCTTTTTAGATAAAACAATCATTTTATTAATTCCTTTCTTTTTAAAAATTTATTTATTGGGGGATTAACATTTTACAGTCTATAGTAAATACAACAGTTTGTACATGTATAACATTTCTCAGTTTTCCACACAACAATACAACCCCTACTAGGTCCTCTGCCGTCCTGTTTCAGAACCTGAACCTCCCCCCTCCCCACCCCAGAGTCTTTTACTTTGGCCATTTTTTTTTCATTTTATTTTTATATGGTAGGACAGAGAGAAATTGAAAGGGGGAAGAGGAGAGAAAGAGAGAGACAACTGCAGACCTGCTTCTCCACTCTGTCCACAGGTGAGGAGTGGGGGCTGGAACCGGGGTCCTTGTGCATGGTAATGTGTGAGCTCAACAAGGTGTACTGCCCACCAACCCCCAAAGTATCTATCAGTTTTTTTAATTGACTGTACTCCAGTGACGACAGTCCTATGAATCAATATTTCCTCAATAAATCAAAAACAAACAAAACACCCCCCAGCTATGTATATGCACAAAAGACTCATTTGCTTTTGTCTTATTCTCTCTCTTTTTAATATTTATTTCCTTTATTTATTAGGACATAGAAAAACTGAGAGAGGAAGGTGAGATAAGGAGAGAGAATGAGATACACCTGCAGCACTGTTTCACCACTTGTGAAACTTTCCCTCTGCAGGTGAGGACTGTAGACTTGAACCTGGGTCCTTGTTCATGGTAATATGTGTGCTCAACTGGGTGCACCACCCAGCTCGGCCCTGTCCTGGCCCAGCCCAGCCCAGCCCAGCCCAGCCCAGCCCAGCCCAGCCCAGCCCAGCCCAGCCCATTTGCTTTAGAATCTATTGGCATATTCATGTAGACTCTTCATACATACGTAATTAAATTTTTTCTTCTCTCCTATTAAAATGTCTGCTGTTCTTTTGATTGAACAGCCCAAGAAGAACATAGAGGGGTAGGAGGAAATCTCCCTCTCCCCCAACACCTTTCTACTCCAGTGTGCATGGTGCCTTGCACCTCTGCCTGGCTCAATTCCTGGCCAGGCAATATGTCTAGAGGTTTCATTTTGTCACTGTAGAAATCAAATGAGCCTAGAGGTTATTTGGTTTTAATTATCATTCATTAAAATAATCAATGTGGAGGGTTTAGTCATTCAAATGGATAATGGTGGGACATCTTAGTAATTGCAAATATTGAATGTTTTCTCTGCAGCTGATTGTTTTTACTGAACAAGATTCACATCTAGGTCTTGGAAAGAAGTTGTGGGGATTGTGGATATCATAGACTAGTTGGAGGGAGACCGGCTCTGAGTTTTGTTTCAATCTTCTCATATTCCAAAGGAGAGATATACAATAAATAATCCCTTGAATTTTAGGAAAAAGACCCAAATCAGATTCTATGTCTGGATACTTGTGCCCTCAAGTATTACTTAGCATTAATTAGTAGTAATCCATGAACTTTGGCATCATGTTTTCATTGATAAATGGTCTCAACTTATATGTTTCTCTCCTTTTCTTTCTCCTTTAAAAAATGTTTATTTTTTTCTGAGAAAAACCAGGTCACCCATTCAGTTTTAACAGATGGTGGTACTGGGGGTTGAACCTGGGGCCTCTAGGGCCTCCAGCAAAGTCCTTTACTGTAATACTGGTCTCGTTATCTCTCTCTCTCTCCCTCTCCCTCTCTCCACCCCCCCCTCCTTCCTCCTGCCCTGAGCCACCCCAACCCCACCCCCTTCCTCTCTTTCTACCAGAGCTCTGCTCAGCTCTGGTTTATGGTGGTGCAAAGGACTGAATCTGGAATTTCAGAGCCTCAGGCATGAAAGTCTTTTTGCACAACTACAATGATATTTGCCCCTGCCGGGCTCTCTCATTCTCCAATCTTCCTAGCAACCCAAATCATACATATTTATTTATTTATTTTTCTTTTCTTTTTGCCTCCAGGGTTATCGCTGGGGCTCAGTGCCTGCACTATGAATCCACTGCTCCTGGAGGCCATTTTCCTCATTTTGTTGCCCTTGTTGTAGTTGTTATTATTGTCACAGCTATTGTTGTTGTCGAATAGGACAGAGAGAAATTGAGAGAGGAGGGGGAGACAGAGAGGGGGAGAGAAAGACAGACACCTGCAGACCTGTTTCCTTCACTGCTTGTGAAGCGACCTCCTGTGGGTGGGGAGCTGGGGGCTCTAACTGGGATCCTTACTCTGGCCCTTTTGTTTTGCACCATATACATTTAACCCACTGCACTACTACCCAGCTCCCTTTTCTTTTCTTGTTTATAGAGTATTGTTCAGTTCTGTTTAATGGTGATTTGGTGTGTGTGTGTGTGTGTAGGGTGGGGGGACTGAACCTGGAGCCTCGGGCACTAAAGTCTTTTCGAATAATGATTGCTGTGGCATACATTGATAAATATTGCTTTTTTGCCAGCATTTCAAAAGGTTAAGTCAGAAAAAAAATCCTCAGCACCTAGACTTTGGCTAAGGCCATGGCCCAACATCGACAGGGCTGGAATCCTTACCGCCAGTCTCCTTGATTAAGAGTGTCAATAGAGAGAGTTCCTGCTCTCACCCTGTGTAGCAAGCTGCCCTGATGGAGAGACCTGGCTTAGGAAAACTTCTGTCCCCACACCTAGTAATTGAATTAGATTAGAGGGGTTCTGTAGCTGAATATAATAAACAGGAAAGCTTCTGTACCCACCTACGAATTGAATTTGAGAAAAGAAAAAGTTGGGGGCCGGGTGGTGGCGCAGCTGGTTGAGTGACATGTTACAGTGTGAAAGGACCCAGGTTTGAGACCCTGGCCCCCACTTGCAGGGGGAAAGCTTTGCGAGTGGTGAAGCAGGGCTAGAGGTGTCTCTCTGTCTATCTCCTCCTTTCCTCTCAATTTCTGGCTGTTTTTATCCAATAAGTAAAGATAATTTTTAAAATGCTTTAAAAATTTAAAAAAAAAAAAAGAAAAAGTTGAAGTAACTCTAGAAGAATGTTATCCTCAAAGGCTAATGACATTTGTAGTTAAACAGATCCCATAAGGTATATAAACAGTGAACTTTGGGGCCAGGTAGTGGTGCACCTGCTTGAGCACACGTTACCTGGTTCAAGCCCCCGTCCCCATCTGTAGGGGAAAGCTTTGCAAGTGATGAAGCAGTGCTGCAGGTGTCTCTCTCTCTCTCCCCACCCCCACTTCCTCTTCCTTCTCGGTTTCTGGCTGTCTCTATCCAATAAATAAAGATCATTAAAAAAAAAAAGAAAAGAAAAATAAATAGCAAACTTCTACCCCTAAAGCACTTCTTCCTGCCGAGGACTCTGCTTTAACCCTGCCACTGACTTTAGGGCTGGCTGGTAAAGTATTTTGACTCCATCCCTTTTGATCCTTCTGTTTACTCTTGGTGTCTATTCCTGAGTAATTCTCTGATCCCAACATTGTGCTGGTGGTGAAATCTCCCTCCCTGACCATATCCACTTCACTTCTCTTTGGACTAAACCCTGATAAATTCACTGCCTTGCCTTGCCTCCCGCCCCCTCAGACACTATCCTTCTTGTCTGCTGACTTGTTCTTCCTGCCCTGAGACCGGCACCTTCTACTACTTCATCCGGAGCCAAATGCAACTCCAACCACCAAGGGTAGTTCCTAGTCCTCTCAACCTTTTTTTTTTTTTTTTCACAAACTGATTTCAAAACCACTTATTCATTCAGATTTTTTTTAATATTCTTTTTTTTCAAATGTTTTATATTTATTTTCCCTTTTGTTGCCTTTGTTCTTTTTCATTGTTGTTGTAGTTATTATTGTTGTTGTCGTTGTTGGATAGGACAGAGAGAAATGGAGAGAGGAGGGGTAGTCAGAGAGGGGGAGAGAAAGATAGACACCTGCAGACCTGCTTCACCGGCTGTGAAGCGACTCCCCTACAGGTGGGGAGCTGAGGGCTCAAACTGGGATCCTTTTGCCAGTCCTTGCGCTTTGTGCCACATGCGCTTAACCCACGTAACCCTAAATCATTCAGATTTATTTGCTCTTTACCTCGGCATTCAAATGTATAATGTGAGCCAATGAACCAACTAACCAGTGAACCAATCACATGTCAGGTTCCAGAATTACCCCCTGGAGACTACAACAGTGAGAAACTGGGGGGTGAGGGAGAGTCTAACTTTTTTTTCTCCAACATTGCTTATATTTATGCTTAACTGTGAAGTTTTTTCTGACACTAGTATTTGATATTATGGTTAATTACTTGGCATTTGTCTACAATTATCAAAAATAACTATATCTAAATAAAAAAAATCTTTAAGGGGTCTGGGTGGTACCACACCTGGTTAAATGCACATAGTACTACAGCTATATGCAAATAAGGTCAAAGGACATAAATTATGGTGATGTTGTGAATGACACAGCAAATCCTAACAAAGGGGCATTTCAAAGGTAACCCAATTGCCCAATAATGTGATTACAGCAATAACTATCTGTTGCCTTTTTAAACCCTAAGACAGCAGGACCCTCCCGCTTCCTCTACAGAGCCTGTATTTCCCCCAGTCAGGGAACCTCTAGGGTGGGGCTCACTTTCCTGCATGCTCCTCTCAATTCAGACCAAATGATATTGCATCTGCTGATCCCAGCCTAATCAACACAACGAGTACCAACTCAGTATGCTTCACCAGACTGTGTCCAGAGACGTCAGGTATGAAATGTCAAACCTTCACCCTCATTACTAGGGTGAGACCTTTCCTTTCATAGTATTCTCTAATTCCATTCCAGGAAGTTCACTTCCTAACAAAGTCCCAAAACCTAGATATAGACCAGGTCCTGTAAGATAGAGCATATGTTCACATGTATCTATAAAATTAGGGCAAAATATATACCTGAAAGCAAAAATACACAATAGTCTGTAGTGAGTCACTATAAATCATAATGAAATAGAGTCTACTTAGACTTAGATACCCTCCTCACCTACTTCCTATTACAGTTTTCTCACTCACTCCAAAGCTAACCTTATCAAAGCAAGAACTGCAAAAGCTGAATAAGGGCAAGAGACTGGCAGACTTTAACGATGACTCTTTAGTCACTATCGCGCCACCCCCATCAGCTGGGACCCTAATTGGGGAGTCCTGGGATTCCCAAACAGACATGATGGGCCTAGACCTTGAATAAATCCCTCTCTCCATTGTTACTGGTCATCTCTATCAGGAATAACACAATAAACCCCTTTGTGCCCCCCCCATAGGACCTTGCCCTCAACTTGGATCAATAATGGTAGAGAATGTTCCATCCTCCAAAGGAAGGCTGGACAACATACTCTGTGCTACACCTGAGGAAGATGGATCCTGATATTGGGGTAGCTTGGAATGTTCCCACTGATGACCACAGAATGTGAGCTCAGATCTACAGGGATGCTGAGGTCACATAGGCTCCTCAGCTAAATATGGGCACCAGATCACATCAAATAGATGGGGTTTACAGTCAACAATATGTATACACACCTTTCCTATATTTGAGAGCTACTCTCTTCCCTGATCCAGCTTTCAGGTCCTTCTGCCAGCCATGACATCATCTCCCCAGACAATAATTAGGATTCACCTGCCTATCAGATTTCAGGCTCAGGCAAAAAACAAACAAACAAACAAACAAAAAAAACACTAGTATAGCCACAGGCCCTTTGGAATATAACTAAAATATGCCTACTAGCTATCTACAAAACAGAGGACCCTCCAACTCTTCATCTGCACTATTCCAGCCTTTAGGTACATGATTGTTCAACAATTTGTTTGGCTTTGTATGTTAAATCTCTTTTCAGCTACCAGGTTCCAGATGCTAGCATGATACCAACCAGACTTACCTGGACAGACAACCCTATCAATGTGTCCTGGAGCTCCGCTTCCCCAGAACCCTGCTCCACTAGGGAAAGAGAGAGGCAGTCTGGGATTATGGATCGACCAGTCAATGCCCATATTCAGCGGGGAAGCAATTACAGAAGCCAGACCTTTCACCTTCTGCATCCCACAATGACCTTGGGTCCATACTCCCAGAGGGATAGGAAAGCTATCAGGGGAAGGGATGGGATACAGAGTTCTGGTGGTGGGAATTGTGTGGAGTTGTACCCCTCTTATCCTATGGTTTTGTCAGTGTTCCCTTTTTATAAATAAAAAAATTTTTTTAAATGCACATAGTACTAAGCTCAAGGATCTGAGTTCCAGCAGCTCCCCACCTGCAGGGGGTTTGCTTCCTAAACTGTGAAGCAGATCTGCAGGTGTCTATCTTTCTCCCTCTCTATCTCCCCATCCTCTCTCAATTTCTCTCTGTCCTATCCAATAAGATAGAAAAAAAACAGGCTGCTAGGAGTGGTGGATTCGTAGTGTCAGCACTGAGCCCCAGTGATGGTGGCGCACCTGGTTATGCACATACATTACGGTGTGCAAAGACCTGGGTTCAAGCTCCTGGTCCTTACCTGCAGGGGGGAAAGCTTCATGAGTGGGGAAGCAGGGCTGCAGGTGTCTCTCTGTCTCTTTCTCTCTCTACCTCCTTCTCCCCTCTCAATTTTTCTCTCCATCTCTATTCAATAATAAATAAATAAAATTTAAAAACCTTAAAAGTAATAAGTGATAATAGTTGGGGCTATAAATATCTAACTGAGATACTCATAGGAAATAACTTGTTGGGACCAGTGTAGGGTGAGCTTGTGGTGGTTGTTGTTTTGATGGAACTCGCACGATTTCATTGCTCCAGGTCACTTTTTTCCCTCCATTCAAATGGGGAAGGGGGAGCACTACACACTGAAGTTTCCTCTTGCCATAGCGCTTTGCATGTGGTGATGGGGCTCAAACCTGGGTCTTGTGCATGGCACAAGTCTTGCTTACCCAGTGAGCTATCTCTGCTGCCCAAGATGAACTGTTTTAAAGGCTCTTTATCTCCTTATGGCATTAAGTCCAGGTCTGGCCATATGCTGAGTTGTTGTTCCAACTCTTTCCTTTGCTCTGTTACCATCTCTCTACTGCCACATCTACAGGTTGCACCAATCCTGTGGCCCAACTATTTATTGGAAAGTTTCCTTCCTCTTTCCCTCACTGAGGAAACTCCCAGAAGAACCCCTACTCTACTTCCCAAAACAGCAAATCTCTGGCCCTGTCTCTATCACACTGTACTTACTGTAAATGTCTGGCCGTATCATAACCTGTATTAATCTGTGAGTGCCTTCAGGGTAGGCATTAGGCCTTATTCATATTGGGTTTCCATCACCAGCAGGGTGCCTGGCACAAAATAAATACTGTGCTTAATAAATGTCGCCAAATTAAAAAATATATATTTAATAAACCAAGGATCAGTTTCCTTAAAGCCCACAAGGGGGCAGCAAGGAGTACAGTTCTCTCTTATCTGCAAAGTCATGTCTTTAGAACTGGAAGAAGTGTTAGATTAGTTGAATAAACTTTTCTTCTTAGAAGATTCAACATCTCTTTCGAAGGCCTCACTGTACTCCTAGGATATTATTATTATTATTATTCCTGGTGGTGGCGCTGCAGTCTCTTGTTTGCTGGTCAACTTTCTCATTCTTAATTTCAGATAGGTGGGTTGGGGAGAGATGGGGAGGTGAAAGGGCACCCCAGTTCTGTTCCACCATCTATGGGGCTCCTCTTGGTACTTTCTACAATGCTCCTCTGTGGTGCTGGGGTTCAGACCAAGCTGTCAGGCGTGATAAAGCGTGAGATCTATTGGATGAGCTCTCTCCCAGGCCTGGGAACTCTTGCTAGCTGCCTTACTTCCAGGCTTCCAAAATGCCCTAGAAGCCTGCATTACATCCTCACAAGTATGTATATTTTACCACAGCTTTGTGCTTAATTGCCTCAGTAGGCTCTCTTAACAATTATATGCAATAATATGCACTGCTTGAAGGGGAATTTTGTATAATATTTTGTTTGGATTCTTGATTTCTTACACGATCATATAATTTTACCACTCAGTTTCATCTAATTATTAGAGATGAAACGGAAGCTTTTGAGGTTAAAGTAACTGCCTACTCCTCCCCCTCCCACCACACACTGAGCAACTTAAGTAGACTGGAACCCGAGTCACAATCTTCTGAGTGCTTCGTACACTTCCACTTATTGTTTGACAGACAGGGCCCAGAAGAAGCTTTGTTTGGAAACAGAAGTATAATTTATGACACGTAACTTTTAGGAACTCATTTCTTTTAGAAAAATACGTTTACATTTCAGTCTCAGTGAAGGGTAGATTTTAGCATGTAGCTGTACTTAATAAAGCTTTGTGCTTGTTCCTTTACTTTATTAAACAGGGAAGAGTGATTCCCCCACATCTGCACAAACTCACAATTCTGAAATAATACAATTCTCACTGTAGAGGGGGAACAAGTTTTCCTTGACTCCCTTAGGGTTCCTGATTGGGTTGGAATAGTCAACTAGCAAAAGCTGACTGACAAGAGAAAGACACACACATTTCATTGAACGTGTGCATGGGAAACTCACAAGTGGATGAAGACAAGAGACCATAAGAAGTGGAAAGGTTTTGTACTTTTTTGAAAAATAGTAACTTTGTAATGAATTGACAAGACAAAGAGATGTGGGCAAGAGGAAGTAAATTAATAGTGAAGAAGTAACTGCGAAGATAGAGGCTAGACAAAGGTCAGTTTATCTGCATTTGTTTATCCATCTGGAGGTACGGCAAATTCCCTGCCTCCAGTGACAAGAATGTCTTTTTTTGCCTCCAGGGTTATTGCTAGGGATCTGTGCCTGCACTATGAATCCACCGCTTCTGGAGGCCATTTTCCCATTTTCTGTTGCCCTTTTTGTTATTATTGTTGTTGTTGTTGTTGGATAGGGCAGAGAGAAATTGAGAAAGAAGGGGAAGACAGAGAGGGGGTGAGAAAGATGGACACCTGCAGACCTGCTTCACTGCCTGTGAAGCGACTCCCCCCCCTCCCTCCCTCCCCCCCTGCTGTTATGGAGCTGGGGGCATGGGACTCTTGTGCAGGTCCTTGTGCTTTAAGCCCTGTGTGCTTAACCTACTGCACTACTGCCGAGCCCCCCCAAGAATGTCTTTTTTCCTTCTTTTACAGAGAGGGAAATCCTCACAAGGAAGTCTATAACTTATTTCAGGGAATAAGTGAAAGGTAGGGAAGGTCAGAGTGAACTCCCTGCTTTGGCTGCTTTTAAAGATCTTTCAGTTTAAGATATTTAAGGTGACAAGAATAGAAAGGGAAAACACAGAGTAAAACTAGGACTGGGCTTGGTGTATTATTATACCAAAGGAAAGGATTCCAAGAAAGAGAGCAGGGATGGGGTTTGGGCAGGGGAATGGAGGTGGGTTGCTGGGCTAGTGTGGGGGTACCTCTTCTCGGGTGTGTACTCTCTGGGTTGGAGAGAATGTGACTGGAGCCAGCCTGGGCTGCTACTCACTCAGTGACCTGAGAGAGAGAGATGACCCAGGGACAGGGCTGATTGATGGTGGCAAAGCGATTCAGTTCTTTTTTATTTATTTTTTATTTTTTATTTAAGAAAGGATTAATTAACAAAACCATAGGGTAGGAGGGGTACAATTCCACACAATTCCCACCACCCAATCTCCATTTCCCACCCCCTTCCCTGATAGCTTTCCCATTCTCTGTCCCTCTGGGAGCATGGAACCACAGGGTCTTTGTGGGTTGCAGAAGGTGGAAGGTCTGGCTTCTGTAATTGCTTCCCCGCTGAACATGGGCGTTGACTGGTCGGTCCATACTCCCAGTCTGCCTCTCTTTTTCCCTAGTAGGGTGGGTCTCTGGGGAAGCGGAGCTCCAGGACACATTGGTGGGGTCTTCAGTCTAGGGAAGCCTGGCCGGCATCCTGATGACATCTGGAACCTGGTGACTGAAAAGAGAGTTAACATACGAAGCCAAACAAATTGTTGAGCAATCATGGACCCAAAGCTTGGAATAGTGGAGAGGAAGTGTTAGGAGGGTACTCACTGCAAACTCTAGTGTACTTCTGCTTTCAGGTATATATTTTGCAGTATTTTACGGATATGTGTGAACATAAGCTCTCTCTCACAGAAACTGGTGTATATCTAGGTTTGGGGACTTTGTTAGAAAGTGAACCACCTGAGATGGAATTAGAGTATACTATGAAAGGAAAGGTCTCACCCGAGTAATGAAGCTGAAGGGTTGTCATTCCACACGTGAAGTCTCTGGACACAGTTTGAAGTGAAGCATGTTGAGGTGGCAATCGTTGTGTTGGTTAGGTTGTGATCGGCAGATGCAATATTATTTGATATGGATTGGGAGAGGCATACGGGAAAGTGGGCCCTATCCAATGGTTCCAGGACTGGGGGAAGTAGGGGCTCTATAGTGGAGATGTGAGGTTCCTGCTGTCTTAGGGTTCAAAAAGACAATCGATAGTTAATGTTATCATCACATTATTTGGTAATTGGGTTAACTTTGAAAAGTTCTTTTGTTAGGGTTTGCTGTACAGTACCCAGTATCTTGTATATAGCTGTATATAGCTATTGGTTGCTTCTGATCTACTTGGTCTAGGCTTTTGAGAGAGTCTGCATATCAATTCTTTATTGATCAGAAAGCCCAGGCTTTTAAGAGTCGGACCTGGAAGTGGTAAGTTGGAAATGAAAATGGCTTGATATGGTTTGGAAAGGGGCGGAGAAAGGCAAAAAGGGCTGGGAAAGGTAGGAACTTCCTTAGCAACTGTTGCGAGGGTTTTAACTGGTAGGATTAATAATACCCTGCAGGTAGGGAGTGTCTTGAAGATAGATCAAAGGAATGGAATGGGTGGGGATTTTTCAGGCAAAACAATGATGATGTAGATAATAAGGGAGCAGGCCATAGTATCAGGAATACAGGGTGCTTTGTGAGGCAGGGAGTCTGATAAGAGGAGGCAAACCTTGGGGGGTTTTGTCCCTCCTTGCTCAACCTCTCAGTAGAGAGAGACTGACAGGATGGATGTCCCCTCAAGTCAAGCCCTGCCAAGCTCAACCACATCCTCACAATTTCCCGACAGTGGGTGAGAACTTTTGGGGTCCTGGTGCATGGTGGTGGAAAAGGCCCTAAGTTGGGGTGTTTTGCAGACACCTATCATGGCGAGATGAGAAATGTTACCCACGTTCCATAACTGTATTGTATACCATTAATCCCCCAATAAAGTGGTAAAAAGACCTTTGGCCTTAGGTGCTGTGGCCCTCTTGGGCCTCAAGCCTGCAAGTCCTGTGCTCTGATGCTGCCCATTTCCTTGCACTGGAAGGCTTTGCAGGCTGGCTTCTGGGACTGCAAGAATTCACGAGACTCACTTGTATATAGGGGGTAAACATGTTGATATATTTCTCTTTGCTTTACTTCTTTTTTTTTAGACTCACTTGTATATAGGGGGGGGTAAACATGTTGATATATTTCTCTTTGCTTTACTTCTTTTTTTTTATTCTCACCAGAGCACTGCTCAGATCTGACTTGTGATAGTATGGGGGACTGAACTTGGACCTTGGAAGCCTTAGGTATGAAAGGCCTCTTGCATAAATATCATGCTGTCTCCTTCCCCCCACATTTTTTTTTTTACTGTTGTTGTTCCTCATTCATCTGCTTCTTGCTTTTTTTGATCACTAGCCCATGTAATTTGCCCATGTAATATACCCTGAAGACCACAGAAGGATACTGAATGATTTATTTTTGCCCCTTAAGAGCTAGGAAAGTTACTAATTATTTTTTAAATAAAAATCCACCCCTTATAGACAGAAATGGCATGGAAATCAACTATATAGTATATCTATCACCCTCTTAGTCACTATCAATTATTGAGTATATCTCCAAGTTTTTTTTCCTGTACACATACTAATAGATACAACTGTTCCCCATCTAAAAAAAAAAAAGACAATGTTACTAACACTATTTTTAAATGAAGGTGAAATTCACATAATATTCACCTTTTTTGTGGTCTGGAAGGTGGCACAATGATAAAGCTTTGGACTCTCAAGCATGAGGTCCTGAGTTTGAACCCCCACAGCACATGTGCCAGAGTGATGTCTGGTTCTTTCTCTCTCCTCCTATCTTCCTCATTAATAAATAAATAAAATCTTAAAAAAATTCGCCTGTTTTTTTTATCCCCAAGGTTTCACCACTCCAAGATGACCTTTTCAGATAGAAAGACAGATACAGGGGGTCAGGCGGTAAGACAGATACAGGGGGTTGGGCGGTAGTGCAGCGGGTTAAGCACACATGGTGCAAAGCCCAAGGACTGGCACAAGGATCCCAGTTTGAACCCCCGGCACCCCACCTGCAGGGGGGGGTCACTTCACAAGCAGTGAAGCAGGTCTGCAGGTGTCTATCTTTCTCTCCCCCTCTCTGTCTTCCCCTCCTCTCTATTTCTCTCTGCCCTTCCCAACAACAATGATGTCAACAACAACAATAATAACCACCACAACAATAAAACAAGAGGGCAACAAAAGGGAAAAAAATTGCCTCCAGGAGCAGTGGACTTGTGGTACAGGCACCAAGCCCCAGCAATAATCCTGGAGAAAAAAAAAAAAGACAGATACAAGGAGACACACAGAGAGACACCACAACACTGCATCCTCCCATGTAGTGGGGCCCAGGTTCAAACCTTGCGAAGTACATACTATCTAAGTGAATTACTTTGCTGTCCCCAAATTCACCACTTAAAATTGTACAATTTTGTGGCTTTTAGTACATTCACAATGTTGTACATCATTACCACTGTCAAATCCCAGAGCATTTTCATCACTCTGTAAGGAAGCCCTACTCACAGTTTTGCAACTGTGTTCTTTCTTAATGCATCCTGATATGTAAAGATATATCCTGATCTTCTTAATAGTATTCCATTATAAATACCAGACATTTAGCCAACCTCAACTACTATACAATTGGGCTAGTCCAGATCTGAAAAAAATACTATGAAGAATGCAACGGTGAACACTGGCCACTTCTGTGAGACAAATTACTAGATACAGAAATAGTTGAGTCAAAGGAACTGAACATAAAAAATACAGCAAGAATTTCCCTCTGAAAGAATTATGCCAATTAACAACTGAAGTAACAGTGTACCCCCATATGTTTTCTTTTGCTTTATTTATTTTTTTAATGTTCTTCCTTCTTCTTCTTCCTTCTTCTCCCTCTCTCTCTTATATGGGGGTGGGACTAGAGAGACTGAGAGAGAAAGACATCATAGCACCATAGCACTGTATCACTGCTCATGAAGTTCCCTCCCCTTGCCCCTGCAGGTGTTCTCATGTAGTGGTGGAGGGGACTCGAACCTGGGTCCTCAACATGCTCACATGTGCATGCTCACTCTTTGCTATATGTACAACTCAGGTTCAAGCCCAGCCCCCACAGCACTGAAAGAAGCTTTGGTGCTATGAACTTTGACTCCTTCTCTGCTTTTCTGTATCTAAAAAAAAGTGGGAGCTATCTTCCAGCTCTTATATCATTAATATTTTTTAATTAAAAAATTTTTTAATATTTATTTATTTTCCCTTTTGTTACCCTTGTTTTTCATTGTTGTTGTAGTTATTTATTATTGTTGTTATTGCTGTCATTGTTGTTGTATAGGACAGAGAGAAATGGAGAGAGGAAGGGAAGACAGAGAGGGGGAGAGAAAGACAGACACCTGCAGACCTGCTTCACCGCCTGTGAAGCGACTCCCCTACAGGTGGGGAGCCGGGGGCTCAAACAGGGATCTTTACTCTGGTCCTTGCACTTAACCTGCTGTGCTGCCACCTGACTCCCTCATTAATCTTTTTATTTTTTAAAAGAATTTATTTATTCATGAGAAAGATAGGAGAAAGAACCAGGCATCTCTCTGGTACATGTGCTGCTGGGGACTGAACTTGGGACCTCACGGTTGATAATACAATGCATTATCCACTGCACCACTTCCCGGACCACCATCATTAATCTTTTTATTGCTTTTTTTCCTCCCTTTTTACTACCAGGGTTATTGCTGGTTTCAGTGTCTATACAACTCCACCTTCCTAGTAGCCATTTTTGGCATAAGGGGTGTGAGACAAGATATCTGCCACACTTCTACTACTTGTGAAGCTTCCCTCCTGCAGGTAGAGGCTATATCACGACTATTTCTTTAGACCAGAACACTGCTCAGCTCTGATTTATGGTGGTGCTGGGGACTGAAAACGTGGGCTACTAGAGCCTCAGGCACTAATGTCTTTTTGCTCAACCATCATGCTATCTCCCCAGCCCTGTATCATTAATTTAAAATCTTTGCCAAGTTGTTAGGTAGACATGAACATATTTTTCACTCAGTTTACTTGATTAGTTATAAGAAAAGTTGAGCATCTTTTAGTATTTGTTAGCAATTTTTTATGACCTGCCTGTTCATACTCTTTGCCCACAGTGCTATTGAGGTGTTTTCTTTTCTTTTCTTATTGCTTCATAGAAAGTTTTTTTTTTGTCTTGAAAGATCTTTTTGAGTTCTTGTTTTAAATCTACTTTCTTCCTTCCTGGCCTGGGAAACATGTTCTCTGATTCATCTGTGTTAAGAGCTTCCAGGCCATTTAGTTAATGAGACCTTTTCCTGTTGAAGAGGGCTTGGTCTGTGGTCATCAAAAGGATGATAATGTCCTATTTCCGACTCCTTTCAAGCCACCACCCTCTTTTTCTCTTATGTTAATTGCTTTGTGTTTGCCCCTCTTGATGCATCTGACCTTAGGCTTTTCATGTAGTTCTTTAGTACCAATATCTAGCTGTATTACATAAGAAGAATGCTAAGTCCTTGAGTGTGTACATAGCTTAAGGAAACTTCGTTCTGCTGGTATCCCTTTTAAGACCTGTTGGTTTTGTCCCAAGCACAGAGCTCTTTGACTTAAACACTCTCCTCTGGTGCCTACTTGCTTTCTATGCTTCTTTTCGACTCTCAGGGTGAAGGTCTCAACTCTGAAGTCGGTGACAACCACTAATTTTCTCTTGTCACGCTGAGAGTGCCTGGCTAAAATAAACGTGAGGTGAGCTGGTCGCATGTAATCTCCCTGAATTTCCTATAATGCTCTTCTGTTTCTTAAGTCCAACCAGTACCCTGGGTTTCCGTGTGCTGGCAGGTAATGCTTTGCTCCAAAGCAGTAGCAGTGACCTCTGGGGCTAGCTTGAGAAATTAATGAAGCCTTGTGGGATGCTTTGTAAAGGAAGAGTTGGCATAAGTGGGAGGTGTGTTCTCTGTGGTCCTCAGGGGAGCCGAAACAACCCAAGAATAAAAAAACGCGGCCACAGCTGCTGTCGCCTGTGAGTAACGTGAGGGTGAAGTGGCGACAACACACAGGCCCCCAGAGAAAACTTGGAGGGTGAGATAGTCACCGTACTGCAATGCCTTTTTCATGGTCTTGGCATTGATTTTCAAATAACACATTCACTTAAAGCCCAGCCTGACCACTGTGTGCTGTGGGACGGAATGATTCTGCCAGGCCCACAGCAGCTTTATTATCTCAACCACCAAGCAGCACTGTGGGAACAGATCAGGGGTTCTCTGTCCTATTCAGCTCCCAACTCATAAATAAGCTTCAGTCAGAGATGGGCTAGGCGGTCAAAGCCAACAAGATTGCCCCTTCTATGTCTTTGGAAATGTACAGAATAAAAGCCTTTCAAGGTTATCTGTATATAATTTGCCATTGAGCATTGCATTATAACGTTATATAAGCTTCATTACATGCAAACATCTATACGTACCAACATTAAGTCCACCATTAAAAAAGCACAATCCTGTTCACCACACAACTGACCCCTTGTCCACTTCTCTTGAAGAAACCCACCAGTTTGGTCTTATAATCCCACAGGTTATTTTTGTTTAATTTCGTTCATTCATTTTGTTTTGTTTTGTCAAGTAAGCACATTATTATTCAGTTACATTTTTATGTGACTCATATTCACCTTGCTGGTTATTTTCTTCATTAAAAAAATTAAAAATTTTTTTTATCATATTTATTTATTGCATAGAGACAGCCAGAAATCGAGAGGGAAGGAGGTGATAGAGAGGGAAAGTGAGAAAGACACCTGCAGCCCTGCTTCACCACTTGTGAAGCTTTCCCCTTGCAGGTGGGGGCTGGGAGCTCGAACCTGGGTCTGTGCGCACTGTAACATGTGCCGCTCAACCAGGTGCGCCACCACCTGCCCCCAAAAATTTTTTTTAGGGTAAAGGAGATAGCATAATGGTTATGCAAACAGACTCTCTTGCCTGAGGCTCCAAAGTCCCAGGTTCAATCCCCCACACCACCATAAGCATAGCTGAGCAGTGCTCTGGTGTTTCTCTCTCTCTCTCAAAAATAAAATAAATAGAATATAAAAAAAATTAGGGACGAAGTGGTGGTGCACTCAGCAGAGAGCACATGTTACTATGTGCAAGCGCCATACATTGAGGCACCTGTTTTCCACCTGCAGGGGATGCTTCATGATCAGCAAAGCAGTAGTGCAGGTGTCTCTTTCCCTCCCTTCCTCTCCCTCTCTCTCCTTCTAGCTCTATCAAAAAAGATGAAAAAAAATCCACTGGGGATGATGGAATTGTCCTGCAGCAATTGTCCACAATCATAACCCTAGTAATAAAAACAAAAAAAGGAAGGAAGAACAGGCTGAGGAGCTAGCATACTAGCAATGCAAACAGACTGCTTTATATCTGAAGTACCAAAGGTCCCAGGTCCAATCCCTAGCACCACTGTAAGCCATAGATGAGCAGTGTTCTGGTGAAAAAGAAAGAAAAGGAACAAAAGAAAAAAAAGGAAAGAAAGAAAAGAAAAATTAATATTGGTTTATAAGATTATAGTATCACAGGTATATAGTTCCACATCACACCTACTACAGAAGTCTGGTGTCCCTCCTCACTCTCCACCTCAGAGAATTTTCTGTGGTTGCTAATGCTATTGGTACCTTTAAAAGGACAATTGTTTTCAGTAAGTAAACTGGAACAGAAAGTCAGAGAGTGTTGCCTTGTTGACTTCCAGTTGGATTGTGATATGTTCATCTAGTGGCTCCGTATCAGAAAAAAAGCACTGTGATGACTGATTTTAAGGTTTCAAAAAAAAAATTAGTGAATAGTTGAGTTTGCAAGTATAAAGTCAAAGGGTCGGGCGGTAGCAGTGGGTTACGTGCAGGTGGCAGGAAGTGCAAGGACCCGTGTAAAGATCCCGGTGTGAGCCCCTGGCTCCCCACCCGCAGGGGAGTTACTTCAAAGGCAGTAAAGTAGGTCTGCAGGTGTCTCTTTCTCTCCCCGTCTCTATCTTCCTCTCCTCTCTCCATTTCTCTCTGTCCTATCCAGCAATGACGACAACAATAATAATAACTACAACAATAAAACAAGGGCAACAAAAGGAGGAAAAAGAAAATTAAAAAAAATTTTTTTTAAAAATCCCTCAACTTGAAAGTATAAATTCAATAAGCAGTGAAGACATTGTAATTTTTTTTTCACTCAACAAAATTTGAGTTTTAATGGTTATCCTGGTTCCTCTTTCTTGCACAAAATCTTCTAAAACTTTCTTTGAGTTGTCTTATTAGATTTGCAAGACTTGTGTAAACAAGTCTTGCCCATTTATTTCATTAGTGAAGTCAACTCCTGAGAGAAAAGTCTTGAAATAGGACAAAGGTCAGACTCTATGTGGTTGATTCAGACAGACTGAGACAGAAAGAAGTAAAGATTAAACCAGGACATTAAAGTGGTAGAAGCTGTCAAAGGTGATCTGGGAGGTGGCAAAGTGGATAAGCCATTGGACACTGAAGCATGAAGTCCAGAGTCTGAGCCCCAGCAATGCATGTCCCGGAGTAAATAAATATTTTTCTTAATGTCAAAGCTTGATCAAGGTGAGTAAAACACTTATGCTATATCAATTATATTTCTTGCTGTGAGCATCAAACTTGAAGTCTGAGAAGAGTGTGGTTCATCTTGTATATAATATACATTAGGTTCTAATTATAATATGCTTTTATACTTGTCTTTTGCACTGAGAACTTTCAATCTTAGTCTTTACTTTCAGTCTCTACTGTGAGTTGGAGTGACCTCTAGATTGCTCCACCTTCTTCTAAGAGCATCCCATCAAAGGATTAAGAATGTGTTAGACAGGCTTCAGACTTCCTAGGTATTACTTTTAGGGAATCAAGCCATTACCATCTGTCTACATGTCACATGGAAACATTCACAGACTCTACAGTAGATAGAATGTTGTAGATTTATGGGCCAACTATATCCCCACTTGAATCTGGACTTTAAGATGTGAAAAACAAAGTTCCTCCCATAGAAGGCCTTAATGGCCCATAGAATTCTACCAGAGAAAGTAGCTGGAGAGACTACTGAATGGATGCCAATGAAACCTGACAGAACCACATTTCTGTGACATCTCCATTTGAGATGATGTAGGTGTTTTCACCCTAGATGACCCACATGACTAGCTGTATCCTTCAGAAAAAGGCTTGAGACTGAATTAGACATGGGCTACTAGAAGAATAGTGCCAACTACATCTGTTTTGACCCAACTGCAAGAATCTCACAGTCAGTGGATGTTATGGGTGCCCAGACTCTCCCAGGTAACACTGAAGGCAGTTAATCACAATGAGAGCTCTTTCTCCAAAATGAGCTGGGTTTTGGAGCTAGATGAAGCAATGCATTTATGGAAAAAGTATGTTTTGGCTATCGCAATATTTGTCTAGAGCATATTACCAGTTATCTTTTCTGGAAATTTGTAAGTGTTGGTGCAGGCTTGGGCCAGGAATCTGAGATTCTAACTTCAGGGAGGTCTTGTATCCATTTGTGAATAGTCCTGACTGAGTTTGAAAATGCTGGCCTCTAAAAGGAATAGACATTGTAGGTTGAAGGAAGTTAGAATTAGAGCATGGGTGAAATTTCTAACTTGTTGAGTAACTGGGTGAATAACAGTCTTCCTCAAATAACTTCATCAACAGGTTGGTCACGCTGATGAAATGTAGATGAAACCAAGAAATATACTGAAGTTTTTTTTGTGTTTAATCATCCAAACTTGGGCTGGGAGACAAAAAGCCCTAAAAACTTCATCTCAACTGAATGCTGTAATCATTTCTTTGTCGTGTGCATTCCCAGAAGGAGTTATCCTGGTTGGTGTCAACTGAGTGTTTGTAAAAGGTCAAGTCTGGAGAGTAAATGTGCCATCCATGTGGGAAGAGTACAAGTCATCTGTTTGTATGAAACTTCACAAGTGACTTTGATATTCTGGTTAAGAATTCTTTCTTTGAGGGCAGGGGAGATAGCATAATGACTATTCAAAGAGTCTCTCATGCTCCAAAGTCCCAGGTTCAGTACCCCACACTTCCATAAACCAGAACTGAGCAGTGCTCTGGAAAAAAAAAAAGAATTCTTGCTTTAGAGTAAATATATGGCTTCATTATGAGATTTATACTTAGCCAAGCCTAATTGCCCCATAACAATTCTCTTGCTTTGTTACATTGAATGTTCCCTAATGCTTTAGCAGTTTGACATCTGGATTGAGTGGATTCCTCGGTTTATATCCCCTTTCCACTATGATTTGCATGGGCACTTTGATATTCCATTTCTTTGCTTGAGTCTGGTAATGTTGTTACACTTGCTTTCAGAAGCAAATTTATCTGAAGTAGCTTTTTATCTAGATTTCTTTCCTTATCCTATCCCAGTCTCATTAGGCCAGATCCTGGACAGTCAAACTGGCATTCAAGGTCTGCATTAGATACTAATTTATACCTTTCTAACTTTTCTCTCAACAATCTTTCAAGAGCATTCTTGATATCAGACTGACTCAGTTATTAAAATTTTTTTTATTATTTTCATTTATTTTTCTATTAAAATTTAAATATTTATTTTCCCTTTTGTTGCCCTTGTTTTTTAAATTTCTTTATTGGGGAATTAATGTTTTACATTCAACAGTAAATACAATAGTTTGTACATGCATAACATTTCCCAGTTTTCCATTATAACAATACAACCCCCACTAGGTCCTCTGTCATCCTCCTTGGACCTGTATTCTCCTCCCCACCCACCCCAGAGTCTTTTGCTTTGGTGCAATACGCCAATTCCAGTTCAGGTTCTACTTGTGTTTTCTCTTCTGATCTTGTTTTTAAACTTATGCCTGAGAGTGAGATCATCCCATATTCATCCTTCTGTTTCTGATTTATTTCACTTAACATGATTTGTTCAACCTCCATCCAAGATCAGCTGAAAACCGTGAAGTCACTATTTTTAATAGCTGAGTAGTATTCCATTGTGTATATAGACCACAACTTGCTCAGCCACTCATCTGTTGTTGGACACCTGGGTTGCTTCCAGGTTTTGGCTATTACAAATTGTGCTGCCAAGAACATATGTGTAGACAGATCTTTTTGGATGGGTGTGTTGGGTTCCTTAGGATATATCCCCAGGAGAGGAATTGCAGGGTCATAGGGTAGGTCCATTTCTAGCCTTCTGAGAGTTCTCCAGACTGTTCTCCACAGAGGGAGGCTGGACCGATTGACATTCCCATTAGCAGTGCAGGAGGGTTCCTTTGACCCCACACCCTCTCCAGCAATTGCTGCTATTACCTTTTCTGATGTATGACATTCTCACAGGAGTGCAGTGATATCTCATTGTTGTCTTTATTTCTCTGACAATCAAAGACTTGAGGCATTTTTTCATGTGTTTCTTGCCCTTTTGGATCTCTTCTGTGGTGAATATTCTGTCCATGTCATCTCCCCATTTTTGGATGGGGTTATTTGTTTTCTTGTGGTTGAGTCTGGAAAGCTCTTTATTTATTTTGGTTATTAGCCTCTTGTCTGACGTATGGCATGTAAAGATCTTCTCCCATTCTGTGAGGGGTCTCTTGGTTTGGGTAGTGGTTTCTTTTGCTGTGCAGAAGCTTTTGAATTTGATGTAGTCCCATAAGTTTATACTTGCCTTAGTCTTCTTTGTAATTGGATTCATTTCATTGAAGATGTCTTTAAAAATTTATGTGGAAAGGAGTTCTGCCAATATTTTCTTCTAAGTATCTGACAGTTTCTGGTCTAACATCCAAGTCCTTGATCCACTTGGAATTTACTTTTGTGTTTGGTGAAATATAGTGGTTCAGTTTCATTCTTCTGCATCCTCAACCCATTTTTTCCAACACCATTTGTTGAAGAGACTCTGCTTTTCCCATTTAATAGTCTGGGCACCTTTGTCAAAGATTAGGTATAGGGGCTTGCTTCTGGGCTCTCAATTCTATTCCACTGGTCAGTGTGTCTATTCATGTTCTAGTTCCAAGCAGTTTTGATGACAATGGCTCTATAATACAATTTGAGATCTGGGAGTGTGATGCCTCCAGTTCAGTTCTTTCTTCTCAAAATTCTTTTGGCAATTCTAGGTCTTTTCTGGTTACAGATAAACATTTGTAGCATTTGTTCTATTCTCCTAAAAAATGTGGTTGGGATCTTGATGGGGATAGCATTTAATTTGTAGATGGCTCTGGGTAATATATTCATTTTGATGATGTTAATTCTTCCAACCCATGAACATGTAATATCTTTCCACTTCTTTCTGTCTTTTTCAGTTTTCCTTGAGTTTTCAGTATACAAGTCTTTCACTTCTTTGGTTAGGTTTATTTCTAGATATTTTATTGTTTTTGTTGCTATAGTAAAAGGAATTGATTTCTGAATTTCTTAGTCTTCTAACTTAGTGTTTGTATAGAGGAAGGCCACTGACTTTTGAATGTTAATTGTATAGCCTGACACTGTACTGTATTGCCTAATGATTTCCAAAAGCTTCTTGCTAAATTCTTTAAGTTTTTCTATGTATACTACTGTGTCATCTGCAAATAGGGAGAGTTTGACTTCTTCTTTTCCAATCTGTATGCCTTTAATTTCTTGTTCCTGCCTGATTGCTATGGCAAGAACTTCCAACACTATGTTGAATAGTAATGGTGATAGTGGGCAGCCGTGTCTAGTACCTGATCTGAGGGGAAATGCTTCCAGTTTTTCACCATTGAGTATGATGTTGGCTGTAGGTTTGCTATATATAGACTCCACTATCTTCAGGAATTTTCCATCTATTCCCATTTTTTGTAGCGTTTTGATCATAAAGGGATGTTGTATTTTGTCAAAGGATTGGTGCAACTCGGAATGCCAAAGGAGACCACCTGGACTGGCTCCCCACCTTCAGGGAAGTCACTTCACAGGTGGTGAAGCAGATCTGTAGGTATCTATCTTTCTCTCCCCCACTCTGTCTTCCCCTCCTCTCTCCATTTCTCTATGTCCTATCCAACAACGATGACATCAAGAACAACAACAATAATAACTACAGCAATAAAACAGCAAGGGCAACAAAAGGGAATAAATAAATAAACTAAAAAATTATATCATTTAATATAATAAGAAACATTATTATGATAAGTATATTTATACAGTAGAAATAAGTGATAATATTTAGATACTATTTTATTGCATCTATATTATTAGTAATTACTGACTTTCACTTCTGTACATAGAAAAAGTGGTTAAATTAAAAGTATGCATTTTTTTGTGGATTATTTTTCTACATCAAACAATGATTTTCCAAATCACCTACAGTTAGCATGTGATAATTTTATAGTCATCTATTTTGTTACCCTGTTCTGATAGTGTTTTAGCTTCTTTAGCTAGTTGTGTTCTTAGTTCAGCTGAAAGCTATTTCAGCTTTCAGCTCTCTAATAACCTTGAGATAATTAGTGTTTTCTTCCAGGGTCTCATTCATTGTTTCTGCATTTCTGATGACAATGCTTTCAAACTCTTTACTCACTCCTGTGATTATTTCTTTAACTAGTGTTTGGATGTTGACCTCATTATTTTGTGCTTCAACCTTTGGGGGCTTTTAGCTGGACTCTTGTCCTGGTTCATTTCTCCAATATTTCTTCTTGTTGGTTTAACCATTTTATATAGTATGTTATGCGGTCCTTCTCTCAGTACTTTTCAAATTACTGATCACTCTTGCCTGGATTGACTTGTGTCTGAGTAAGGTAATTAAAGGGTTCACAGTTGTGGAAATTGACAATTGTTTCAATATTATTTTAATCCCTGAGTTGGAGCACAGTGGCTTAAAAGCCTCTTTTGTTCTTTTTTCTTCCCTGCAGGCTATGGGAGCCTGAGAGCTTTTAAACTATAAGTAGGCTTCTTAGCTTAATCACGGACTCCTGAACAAGAGATAAAGCAGGGTGGGGCAGAGATAATACAGTGGTTATGCAAAGAGACTCTCACATCCCCACCACTAGGCCACCAAGGTATAGATCTTCTCCTGAGTTTCCTCATTAGTTCTCTGTCTCGTGGTGTCAGCACAGGGTCTCCCTGCTGCTGCTACAGCTTCTGAGGGCAGTAGCAATGGAGACTCACAGTTGCATTTGTTGAGTCTTAGTCAAGTCTTCTCCTCCCTTCAGCCATCTTTTTGTTGGTGAAACAGACTGGAGGTGGTGTCTCAACTGGTAAACTTCCGGACTATTACCAGCCACTTAATCTCTCCCTAGGCTTCTCTCTGTCCATGAGCCACACGTTTTGCACTCACCGGTAACTTGGTGGGTTCCTGAAGTCATTCTAGTCCTGTCTTGTTAAGGTCCCAGGTGGTCTCCTTTGGTATTCCTAGTTGACCCAAGAGAGGAGAGGAGAGAAACACAGCTGCTGCTACATTTATTTATTGTCTAGAGATGGTCAGAAGTCAAGAGGGGAGGAGTAGATAAAGAAGGGAGAGAGACAGAGAGACCCCTGACATACTGTTTCACCACTCAAAGCTTTCCCCTTGCAGGTGGGAACCAGGGGCTCGAACCCAGGTCCTTGTGCATTGCTACAGGTACACTCAATCAGGTGTGCCACCACCCACCCCAACTCAGTTATTGCATCCACAATAGTTTATTGGCATCCCTATAGTTTGCTCAATGCAGTCCATGTAATGGAAAATCCTATGTCTCTTTACCTACTTTGGTTGTTTATTATTTTAAAATTTAATTCAATTTTTTTATTTTTTAAAGATGTATTTATTTACTAATGAAAGAAAGAACCAGAGCATCATTTTGGAACATACTATGCTGGGGAACAAACTTGGATCTTTAGGCTTGAGAGTCCAATGCCTTATCCACTGTGCTACCTCCCAGGCATCTGGCTTTTATTATTATTTTTTTAACTTTTTTTTTTTTTTTGCCTCCAGAGTTATCACTGAGGCTCAATGCACTATGAATGCACTGCTCCTGGAGGCTATTTCTGTTGCCCTTGTTGTTTATTGTTGTTGTGGCTGTTATTATTGTTGTTATTGCTGTCATTGTTGTTGGATAGGACAGAGAGAAATGGAGAGGAGGGGAAGACAGACGGGAAGAGAAAGATAGACACCTGCAGACATGCTTCATGGCTTCTGAAGCCATCCCCTGAAGGTCGGAAGCTGGGGGTTTGAACCGGGATTCTTGATTTGGTCTTTGTGCTTCAAGCCATGTTCGCTTAACCTGTTGCGCTATCAGCCGGCCCCCTACACTTTTTTTTAAAAAAGATTTTATTTATTAATGAGAAAGATAGGAGGAGAGAGAGAAAGAACAAGTTATCACTCTGGTATGTGTGCTGCCAGGAATTGAGCCTGGGACGTCATGCTTGAGAATCCAGTGCTTTATCCATTGCACCCCCTCCTGGACCACTCCCTACACTTTTTTTAACTGCCATAGGGTCATTACTGGGGCTCTATGGCTGCACAATGAATCCACCACTTCTAGTGGCCATATTTTCCTTTCTTCTTCTTCTTTTTTTTTTTTGATAGAGACAAATAGAGAGGGAAAGTGAAGAGAGAGGGAGAGAGGGAATGGAGGAGGAAGGGGGAGGGGGAAAGAGGATGGGGATAGAGGGAAGGAGAGAGAGGGGGGGAAGGGACTTGCAGCACTGCCCCACTACTTGTAAAGTTTCCCTCCTGCTGGTGGGGAAGAGAACTTGAGCTTAGGTCCTTGCACATGGTAATGTGTACCAGTACCTGGCCCCTTCAGCTGTGTTTTTTGAATAATTTTTATTCTGACTATAAAATTATCACATGTTAACTGTAGGTAATTGGGAAAATCATTGTTTGACATGTAGAAAAAATAATCCACAAAAAATACATACTTTTAATTTATCTAACCACTTTTCCTGTGTACAGAAGTGAAAGTCAGTAATTACTGATAATATAGATACAATAAAACAATACCTAAATATTATCACTTATTTCTATTATATAAATGTGCATATCATAATGTTTGTTATTATATTAAATAATATATATTTTAAAAAGTTTATTTATTTATTCCCTTTGTTGCCCTTGCTGTTTTATTGCTGTAGTTATTATTGTTGTTGTTCTTGATGTCATCATTGTTGGATAGGACATAGAGAAATGGAGAGAGGAGGGGAAGACAGAGAGGGGGAGAGAAAGATAAGACACCTGCAGACCTGCTTCACCGCCTGTGAAGTGACTTCGCTGAAAGTGGGGAGCCGAGGACTCGAACTGGGATCCTTGCTCCAGTCTTTGTGCTTTGCGCCACGTGCTCTTAACCCACTACACTACCACCGACTCCCGTAAATAATACAATTTTTAAAGCCGCTTTCTGTGGTGTCAGGGCCTCACATATGTGTGACTCCATCATTCCTGAACTGATTGTTTTTTTTTTTCCTCCAGGGTTATTGCTGGGCTCGGTGCCTGCACCATGAATCCACCGCTCCTGGAGGCCATTTTTCCCCCTTTTTGTTGCCCTTGTTGTTGCAGCCTCGTTGCGGTTACTGTTGCCATTGTTGACGTTGCTTTGTTGTTGGATAGGACAGAGAGAAATGGAGAGAGGAGGGGAAGACAGAGAGAGAAGGGGAGAGAAAGATAGACACCTGCAGACCTACTTCACCGCCCGTGAAGCGACTACCCTGCAGGTGGGGAGCCAGGGGCTCGAACCGGGATCCTTATGCTGGTCCCTGCGCTTTGCGCCACGTGCGCTTAACCCACTGCGCCACCGCCCGACTCCCCTGAACTGATTTTTTAAAACTAAAAAAATTTTTTAAAGACACCTTAAAGTACCTATTTTTTTAATTTAATTTTTATTTTATTTATTTATTGCCTCCAGGGTTATTGCTGGGGCTTGGTCCCTGCACTACGAATCTGGAGGCTACTGCTCCCTACTGCTCCTGGAGGCTATTTTTTCCATTTTGTTGCCCTTGTTGTTGCCCTAAAACTTTTTTTTTCATTTTTTAATATTTAATTATTTTTCATTTTTGTTGCCCTTGTTGTATTTCATTGTTGTAGTAGTTATTATTGTTGTTGATGATGATGTTGTCATTGTTAGGACAGAGAGAAATGGAGAGGCGGGGAAGACAGAGAGGGGGAGAGAAAGATAGACACCTACAGACCTGCTTCACTGCCTGTGAAGCGACTTGCCTTAAAACTATTTTTTAAAAATTCAGGGAGTCGGGCTGTAGCGCAGCGGGTTAAGCGCAGGTGGCGCAAAGCACAAGGACTGGCATAAGGATCCCGGTTCGAACCCCGGCTCCCCACCTGCAGGGGAGTCGCTTCACAGGCGGTGAAGCAGGTCTGCAGGTGTCTATCTTTCTCTCCCCCCTCTCTGTCTTCCCCTCCTCTCTCCATTTCTCTCTGTCCTATCCAACAATGACGACAACAACAATAATAACTACAACAATAAAACAACAAGGGCACCAAAAGGGAATAAATAAAATAAAATATTAAAAAAAAAATTCTGATGGAGAGGTAAAGAGAGAGGCAGAGTGAGGGAGAGATGTAGTAGTACTGTTCCACCATCTGGGGAGCTTCTCTTGGTGCTGATGCCACGATGCTTCCAGTTGGTACCGGGGCTCGAATCCAGGGCTTCGTGTTATGTCACTTTACTGGGTGAGTTGTCACCTGGTCCCAAAGATTTTAATTTATTTTTTTCACCCCCGCCCTCACTCCTCAACTCTGGCTTATTACGGTGGTGCTAGGAACTGAAGCTCAGACCTTTGGCTCTTCAAGGCATGAGAATCTATTTGCATAACCATTATGCTATCTCCCCAACCGTTATTTCTATATTCTTTTCTACCTAGAGCTCTTTACTCCTTACTTTCTGTCTCCAGATCAACAGATTTCTCACTCAGTTTCATGCAAGACATTTTGCCTTCTCTAGTACTCTGGGGAGCTCATTTTCTACTTCTATTCTTTTGCAAAATGATTTTATATTTAAAAATTCTGTTGCTAGTTCTCAAGTGATCTGCAAACTTTATCAAGAGCACATCTAAGAAATGAATTGTAGGGGGTCAGGTGGTAGTGCAGCAGATTAAGCGCACATGGCACGAAGCTTAAGGACCGCACAAGGATCCTGGTTCGAGCACCCGGCTCCCCACCTGTGGGGAGGGGGGGGGTCACTTCACTAGCGGTGAAGCAGGTCTGCAGGTATCTATCTTTCTCTCTCCCTCTCTGTCTTCTCCTCTCTCCTTTTCACTCTGTCCTATCCAACAACAATGACATCAGTAACAACAACAATAATAACCACAACAACAATAAAACAAGGGCAACAAAAGGGAAAAAAAAATAGCCTCCAGGAGCAGTGGATTTGTGGTGCAGGCACCTAGGCCCAACAATAACACTGGAGGCAAAAAAAATAATAATTGTAGATGTTTAGATAATGCTCATTATAAAACAATTGCATATTTACTAGGGATAATGATCAGTGTTTGATGCTGGGGTAGATGGCAAAGAGCTAGACACCAGCACACTTTAATGGCGACTCTTTAGCCCCCATCAGCTGGGGCCTAGTCGGGGAGTCCTGAGAGTCCCAGACAGACATGATGGGCCTAGACCTCGAATAAACCCCTCTCTCCACTGTTACCAGTCATTTCCATCAGGAACAACACAATAGACCCCTTTGTGGGCCCCCACAGGACCTTGCCCTCAACTTGGATCAACAATGGTAGTGAATGTTCCATCCTCTGAAGGGAGGTTGGACAATATACTCTATGCTACACCTGAGGAAGATGGGTCCTGATATTGGGGCAGCTTGGAATGTTCCTACTGATGACCACAGAATGTGAGCTCAGATCTACAGGGATGCTGAGGTCACATAGGCTCCTCAGCTGAATATGGGCACAAGATCAGATGAAATCAGTGGGGTTTACAGTCAACAATATGTATACACACCTTTCCTATATTTGAGAGCTACTCTCTTCCCTAATCCAGCTTTCTGGTCCTTTTTCCATCATCTCCCCAGACAATAATTAGGATCCACCTGCATATCAGATGTCAGGCTCAGGAAAACCAACAAACCAACCAACAAACAACTAGTATAGTCATGGGCCCTTTGGAACATAACTAAAATAGGCCTACTAACTATCTACAAAATGGAGACCCCTCAACTCTTCATCTAAACTATTCCAGCCTTTAGGTTCATTATTAGTCAACAATTTGTTTGGCTTTATATGTTAACTTTTTTCATTCACCAGGATGCTACCTACCATAATGCCAACTGGACTTCCCTGGGCAGATGACCTCACCAGTGTATCCTGGAGTCCCACTTCCCCAGAGCCCCGCTCCACTGGGGGAAGTGAGACAGGCTGTGGGTATGGATTGACCTGTCAATGCCCATGTCCAGCGAGGAAATAATTACAGAAGCCAGACCTTCCACCTTCTGCACCCCATAATCACCCTGGGTCCATACTCCCAGAGGAATAAAGAATAGGAAAGTTATCAGCGGAGGGGATGGGATACGGAGGTCTGGTGGTGGGAATTGTATGGAGTTGTACCCCTCTTATCCTATGGTTTTTGTCAGTGTTTCCTTTTTATAAAAATGTTGTAAATGCGGTATGCAGTATACGTATTATACAGTCTTTTTTTTTTTTTTTTATCCCAGCACTCAGTTCTGGCTTATGGTGGTGCAGGGGTTGAACCTCAGGCATAGGAATATCTTTGCATAACCATTATGCTACCCCTGCCCACATACAGTCTTTTTTGGGTATAAATAAAAAAGTAGGATTGGAATTATATTAGTTTGCAGTTTTTTTTATTGCCACTACATCCCTAACCCAGCTTTAAAAAAATATATATCCATGCGCAAAGCACAAGGACCGGTGTAAGGATCCCGGTTTGAGTCCCCGGCTCCCCACCTGCAGGGGAGTCGCTTCACAGGCAGTGAAGCAGGTCTGCTGGTGTCTATCTTTCTCTCCCCCTCTCTGCCTTCTCCTCCTCTCTCCATTTCTCTCTGTCTTATCCAACAACAACGACATCAATAACCACAACAATGTTAAATAACAAGGGCAACAAAAGGGAAAATAAATAAATTTTTTTAAAAAAAGATATCCATATAGATACAACTTAAATCAAGTACTAGATATGGTGACATAACATAAATCAAAGATAGATTTTTTAAAAAAGATTATATATTTATGCTTCTTCTTCTAGCGTTTGCCCTTCTTCCGTAGCCAGTCAACAGCGTCAGGTTGAGCCTGATGTAAAGTTTCGAGACCTCCTTTGAATCTGGAGAGGTGGCAGTCGTTGACTATGTGGGTCATAGTCTGTCTGGAGCCGCAGGGGCAGTTCGGGTCGTCTCTGGCTCCCCAGCGATGGAACATAGCGGCGCACCGGCCATGGCCTGTGCGATAGCGATTGAGGAGGGCCCGATCATAACGTGCTAGGTCAAAGCCGGGTTGACGCTCGCAGGGGTCTGCGATGAGGGGTTTGTTCTTTACCTCAGCTGACTGCCAACTCTGTTTCCAAGAGACTGGAACAGAGAAGTTCAGTGTAGGCGTAGGGGACCAGATTGGGTGACAAGACGTCAAGCGTTGGACAGGGTGGGCGAAGATATCCGTGTATATTGGCAGGTCCGGTCGAGCGTAGACGTGGGACATGAACTTAGATGATGCCGCATCCCGATGAGTATCTGGCGGGGCGATGTTGCTAAGAACTGGCAGCCATGGAACCGGGGTGGGACGGATGGTTCCAGAAATGATCCTCATGGAGGAATATAATTTGGAATCGACCAAGTGGACATGGGGGCTACGGAACCATCCTGGGGCACAGTATTCTGCAGTGGAATAGCATAATGCCAGAGAGGATGATCATAGTGTGGAAGCGCTCGCGCCCCATGAGGAGCTGGCCAGTCTTGCAATGATGTGATTCCTCGCGCCCACCTTTGCTGCAGTTTTTATGAGATGTTCGTGAAATGACAGCGTGCGATCGAGAGTAACGCCGAGATAGACTGGCTGGGCTTCATGCCGGATTCTCGTATCGCCAAGCTGCACATTAAGCTCACACGAGGCCGAGGCATGGTGTAGATTTATTTATGCTATATACATTCATCATTCATATATATTATATATACTCCCATTACTGAGGTTTCACTGCTCTGGGATGAAATTTTCAAGTAGAAACAGAGGGAGAGGGAGAGGGAGGGGGAGAGGGAGAAGGAGAGGGAGAGGGAGAGGGAGAGGGAGAGGGAGAGGGAGAGGGCGCAACCCTGAAGCTTCCTTCAGTGTAGTGTGGGCCAGGCACATGGCAAAACGGTGTACTATCCAAGTAAGCTACGTCTGCCAGCCATTTTAACAATTCATTTATAAGAGGGAGAAAGAGAGAAGCAGAGCTTCAATCCGGCACATGTGATACTGAGGACAGAACTCTGGACCTCACACTTGACATACCCAGGTCACCATATACCAGGCCGCCAAGGATAGATTTTTAATAATCACTGCATAAACCACTTATCTACTTACCCTAGCTTCTTAAAATTATTTATTTATTTGTTTGTTTATTAGAGAGACAGGAGGGGAGAGAGAGAGAGGACCAAAGCACCACTCTTGCACATGTGATGCTGGGGATCAAACTCAGGACTTTATGCTTGACAGTTTAAGCTTTATCCACTGTGCTTCCTAGGCCACCTCATCCTAGTTTCTTAACAGTTCATCTTTCTTTTATTCTTTCTCTCTCTTTCTCTCTCTCCTCCAGGGTTATCACATTTGGTGCTGGCATTATGAATTCACTGCTCCTGGTGGCTATTTTTTCCATTTTATTAGATAGGACAGAGAGAAATTGAGAGAGGAGGGGGAGACAGAGAGGGAGAGAGAAAGATAGACACCTGCAGACCTGCTTCACTGCCCGTGAAGCTTCTCCCCCTCTGCAGGTGGGGAGCAGGAGCTTGAACCTAGGACCTTGTTCTTAGTACTATGTGTACTTAAACCAGTGTGCCACTGCCCAACACCCAACAAATCATTTTTCTAAGGTCATTCCTATCCTATTCTAGCTTGATTGTATATGTGTTTCATTTGTCAAATGTAGTTATTATAGGCTTGATAGTACAAAATTATGGGTGCTTGCGCACTTTTGGCTGCCAAAAATTAAATTTCATATGTACATATGCAAATACAAGGTTTTCTTTTTTTTAATGTTTATATTTCTCTGAGTCTTGCAACTCAAGGTTCTCGATTTGTTACTCACCTTGTGCCATATATGTATATGTGATTTTTTTCTCTTAGTGATGCAACTGCTATGCTTCCTCCCCTGGGCTGGACACCTGGTAGTGTCTGGGCTTCTCCATCATTACAAACTCAGCACTTGAGATGCAGTGGGGGAGGGGGTGCAGAGTGAGGGGAGTGGGATAAATGTCTTGAAACACGAAAGCTCTGTGCTATGGTCTGTTGTCACTCTGCATTTGCTCACTCCCATTTTCTGATGATAACCCCAACTGGCTTAGGCAGCTGTTGTTAAATCAAACTAAATAGAGGGAGGCTCTCTCAATAGCCTGTGCTTCTTGCTTTTTCTCTGGGGAGACATACTTTAAATGTGCTTGAATTGCATTTTTTTTTTTTTTTGGCAGATTGTTACAGTAGAATATTGACTCTCTGATCTGAAGGCAGGCTTGTCCCGGGGACTGTCTGCTTTTCTAAGAGCTAATAATGAGAGTTGATCAATGGTCATGGTGGTGGCTGGGGGCCGGGAGGAGGGGTGCGGCATCAGAGGTGGAAAGAGGAAGAACAAATGCTGATTGCTCTTCAGAGAACACTGAATTCTGACGCTGCTTGATAATATTTTCATTAATTTGTCATCTTTTTTTTTTTCATCAGGAATGAAGCAGGTTTTTTAACATTTCATAACTAAATTAAAGTGAGCAAAGCAAATCTAAATATCATTTATTTCCTTCATTAGCTCCCCTCTCCTTTACTTCTTCTCACCACCAAACCCTATAGGTGAAGTCTCCCCGCCAGGGCATTACATCATTTTCAATGTAATGGAATTTCACTATTGCAACCGGAAGCCCGGCAAGATGGAGTATCTAGTCCCAACTCACCCCCTGGGGAAAGAGAGATAAGTACCTAGCCTTCGGATTCATCATTATCCTCCAAACAGCCAAATGAAATCTACCTGTGTGAGAAGGGACACAGTGGCAAAGATAGTAGCCAATAATGATTTCTCTTTTCTTTTCTTTCTTCCTGTTTTTTCTTTTTTTCCTGTTAGAACTTCCCCCTGATAGTTTGACTGGCTTTCCTTTATCATAAGGCAGTATTTCTCTACTCCTTGTCCCTTGTTAAAAGTCTCATCCCATCTCTCCTGCTGTCTCCCCTCCCCACCTTTTTGATGATTCTCTAGTCCAGGAGATAGCTCAGCTGGTAGAGTACATGCTTCATTGTACATTTAAGGTTCTGAGTTCAAGCCCCAGCACCACATGGGAACATCATGGAAGTAACCCAGAGAGTTACAGGTAGTGGAACAGTGCTGGAATGTCTCTTCTCTTGCTTTATCTATCTATATTTCCATATCTCCTTCTTTATTTTAAAATAAAGAATGAAGTGTGTGTGGGAGGGAAGAGCATACTGGTCACACAATTTTTTTTTTCTTTTACCAATGCACTGCTCAGCTCTGGTTTATGGTGGTGGTATGGGGGGTTTGAACCTGGAACTTAAGAGCCTCAGGCATGAGAGTCTCTGCATAACCATTATACTATCCATCCCTGCCTGGTTCCACAAATTCTAATGCCTAAGGCACTGAGGCCCCAAGTTCAAGCCCCCACACTATCATATGCCAGAGCTGAGAAGTGCTCTGGTAAAAGAAAAAGGAAAAAAAGTGAGAGCGCGAGAGCGAGACAGCGAGAGAATGAGAGAGAGAGAGAGGAGAAATGGCACAGTGGATTAGGCAATGGACTCTCAAGCATGAGGTCCTGAGTTCAATCCCCGGCAGCATATGAACCACAGTGATGTCTGGTTCTTTTTCTCTCTCTTCCTATCTTTCTCATTAATAAATAAATAAATAAAATAATTTTTAAAAAGAAGGTTAACAATTTTCTCGGGAAGTCACTTAGGGGAGATGTCATATATATATGGTCCTGGGTTCATTCCTGAACTACATTAACAACAATGTGACATGTTTCCTGGTGGGTAGAATTGTATCTTCTGTATTACACTCAGGCAAAATAAATTTCCTCAGTTAATTCTTAGTTTGCATTATGTAAATAAACAATGGGGAAGTTTTTTTCTGCCGAGGGCCATTTGGATATTTACAGTATCATTCACAGCCACACACAAGTATCAACTTAAAAATTATGCAGTGGATAAAGCACGGACTCTCAAGCAGGAGGTCCTGAGTTCCATCCCTGGCAGCACAGGTACCAGAGTCATGTCTAGTTTTATCTCTCTCCTCCTATCTTTCTCATTAATTAATAAATAAAATATTTTTAAAAATTAACATTGAATGTTGTTATGAAGAAAGTTTCTAGATTTATTGCAGCACCAGAACAAGCAATTTCATGGACTGTATACAACCCACAGGTCAGATGCTCCCCATCTCTGATGTGAACAGTATGTTTTTTTCTCCCAGGGATGGAATTATAAACTGGTTGGCCCTGGACTTTTTCAAATAAGTTATGTTTCTCTTTCTTGTTATCTTTCTACACCCTAGAAAGATCCTAAACTCTCCAAAATACTTCTTGGGGTGAAAATATTGACTTAACCCAAGTTTTTGTTTCTGGGTGTTTATATATTGCTTAGAGATAAAGTTCCTATTTTATATAATCTATTTTAATGAAAAAAGTTAAAAAATAGAAATATAATTGATATTCAGGGTTATATTAATTTTATATGTGCAACAGAATGATACAATATTTGCTGTATTATGAAACAATCACCAGAGTAAGTTAACATTGCCATCACACATATAGTGCTCACAGAAATTTATTTCTCATGATGGGAAATTTATTTTTTATTTTTATAGGTAGAGAATGTGAAAAAAAGACCACAGCACCAAAGCTTCCTTCAGTATGATAGAAGCTGGACTTGAACCTGGGTCAGGCATGTAGCAAAACAACAGACTGACTATCCGAGTGAACTATCTCACTGCCCAATGGTGAGAACTTAAAAGATGTACTTTCTTAGGGACCAGGAGATAGCTCAGCCCATAGAGCATACACCCTACTGTATATAAGGTTCTAGATTTGAGTGTCAGCACCACATGGCAGCACCATGGATGGGTGAGGAAGTACTAAGGAGAGTAGACCAGTGGTATCCCTCCCACTCTTCTCTCTCTCAAAAAACAAAGAATAGAAAATTGGGTGGGGGGGGTAGGGGAGATAGCATAATAATTATGCAAAAAGACTTTCATGTCTGAGAAGTCCCAGATTCAAGCTCCTGCACCAACATAAACTGGATCTGGGCAGTGCTCAGTTAAAAAAAAAAAAGAATTGGAAAGCTTTCAAGGGAAGGGATGGGATACCGAGTCCTGGTGGCAGGAATCATGTGGAATTGTACCCCTCTTATCCTATGGTCTTGTCAATGTTTCCATCTTATAAATAAACATTTAAAAAAAAATAGAAATAAAAAATATAAAAGAAAAAGAAAAGTGGATCATAGAGGCTGCTCAGTGGACCTGTACATGCATGTGGCCCTAGTTTATTCCTAGTGCTATATTGAAACAACAAGGGCTGGGGAGGCAGTATAATGGTTATGCAAAAGATTTTCACTCCTGAGGCTCCCAGATCCCAGGTTCAATCCCCAGCACCATCCACCATAAGCTAGAGCTGAGCAGAGCTCTAGTCTTCCTTTCTGTATCTCTCATTAAAAAACAAATAAACAAGCAAAAAAAAAAAAACCTCCCTCCCTTCTTTCTCTCTCCCTTCCCATCCATCCTCTTTCCTTTTTTCCTTCCTTCCTTCCCACTCCTCTCCTTTCTTTGTTTTTCTTTCGGCAGAAAGGGAGAGCAAGTGAAAGAGACCACAGCTTTGAAGCTTCAGCCAACGCAGTGAGAGTCATGCTCAGACCTGGGTGGCACACATGACAAGGCAGTGCATTATCCAAGTGAGCTATTTCATCAGACTTTGTAGCACTTTTCAAATACAGTGTGCTATCAATATAGCCATCATGCTATATGTTGGGCGCGGTGATCTTTCATTGTGTGACTAGAATATACCTTCAAAACCTTTCGCTCATCCATCAGCTGCTACCTCTGGCAACCACCACCTGTTCTTTGCATCTATGAATTCAATTTTGTTTTGCTTTTTAGATTCAATACGTAAATGAGACCATAGAGTATTTGTCATTATCTTTTTAATTATTTTATTTTATTTATTGGAGAGAGACAGAAATCCAGAGGGAAGGGGAGATACAGAGGGAGAGAGGAAGAGAGAGACACCTGCAGCCCTGCCTCACCACTCGTGAAGCTTTCCCCTTGCAGGTGGGGGGCTGGGGTTTGGAACCTGGATCCTTGCACATTATAACATGTGTCGTCAGCCAGGTGGACCACTGCCTGGCCCTGAGTATTTGTCATTCTCTATCTGAATTATTCACTTAATACAATGCCCTCAATATCTATCCTTGTCACAAAGGTTTTTCTTCTTTGTTACTGAATAGTATTTCATGATATGTGTACACACACACACACACACACACACACATACACACACACATTTCTTTATCTGTTTATATATCAATGAACATTTAAGTTATTTCGACATCTGGCTATTGTAAGTTATGGGGATGCATATATCTCTTCAAGAGTGATTTGTTTGTTTATTTTTCTACCAGAGCACTGCTCAGTTCTGGTTTATGGCGGAGCCAGGGATTGAACCTGGGACCTCAGAGCCTAGACATTAGAGTTGTTCACATAACCATTATACTTTGCCCTGGCCTTATTACCCGTTTTAAGATGAAGAAAGATTCATGGGGCCGGATGGTGGTGCACTAGGTTGAGCACACATGTTATGATGCACAAGGATCTGGGTTCGAGCCCCTGATCCTCACCTGCAGAGGGGAAAGCTTTGCAAGTGGTAAAGCAGGGCTGCAGGTGTCTCTCTGCCTCTCCCTATCACCCCTTCCCTCTCTACTTCTGGCTGTCTCTATCCAATAAATAAATAAAGATTTTTTTAAAAGCTAGTGTAAGAAAATAAAAAAAAAAAGAGTGATAGAAGAAATCACTTCTCTGGGCAGACAACCTCACCAATGTTCCCTGGAACCTCGTCTCTCCAGAGCTCTACCCCACTAGGGAGATACAGAAACAGGCTGGGGTTGTGGGGTAACCTGCCATTACCCATGTCCAGCGGAGAAGCAATTACAGAAGCCAGAATTCCTACCTTCTGCATCTTCAAAATAATTTTGATCTATACTCCCAGTGGGGGAAAAGTGATAGGAGGAAGAGGGTAAGAGGGCTCTGAACTCCCAACTCCATCAGGACCTGAGAGAGAAGAGGAAAAAAAGGAAAGGGCATTTGGATGTAGTAATAGGCTTATGTGTAGCCTGGAAAGGAAGAGAAGACAGGACCTTAAAAAAAGGGCAATTATATATGAATATAGACAAATAGCTGTGGAAATAATAGTTAACCCATATCTGCAAACTTAGAACTGCTCTAGCTTACAATAGTGAGACTGCAGATTCCGAATTCTGGTGGTGGGAATGGTATGGAATTATACCCCTGTTGAGCTATAATTTTGTAAATAAATATTAAATTAAAATAAAATAACAGAAATTAAGTCACTCACTCAGTGTCATGCAGTAAGTGGAAAATCAGAAAGTAGTGCAGTCAGGACATGAATGAAGACATCCTGATTACTCCCACTATGTGCTCCATCATAACTTTTACCTTATGACACACTAAACCTGGGACAATCTAAAATTGAGGAGAGTTTCAACTTTTGAGAATTCATTCAATTATTTTCAACTTAGTGGAACTATAAGTACCAAGGTATCTTTGAATGTAACAGATCTTTGTTTTATTTTGGTAGAAGCTTAGAGGTAAGGAAGTGGTGCTCAGCTGGCATAATTGAACTCATCAGACCCCCTTTTGCTCGGTACAATTACTATTCTCTGCAAGGTGAGTGTGTGTGTGTGTGTGTGTGTGTGTGTGTGTGTGTGTGTGTGTGTGTGTGTGTGTGTGGTTTTTCAGAACACTACTCAGCTCTGGCTTATGGTGGTGCAGAAGACTGAACCTGGGTCTGGGAGCCATAGGTCTTTCATAAATCTTTTTACAAAACCATTATGCTCTATCTCCTCAGCCCAGCTCTACTGTTTTGTAACTTTTGTGACTCTTTCCTTATTCCCTATTGCATTTCCATCTTTCTTCAAAGATGTCCAATTGAGTGGCTTTTCCTATAGTCACATATAGCAGTTTGGAATAATCCAAGTACTTCTTAAAAATCCATTCCTAGTGACTGCTATAGGCAATTGTGCAATGGGGAGCAGCAGCACAACAGCAAAAGGAAAATAAATGGAGTTGGATAATTTTCTTTTCTTCTTTCCCATTTTATTGGATAGGACAGAGAGAAATTGAGATGGGGGGATAGAGAGGAAAAGAGAAAGATAGGTAACTGCAGACCTGTTTCACCACTCATGGAGTCCCCACTGCAGATGGGGCTTGGGGCTTGAATTGGGGTCCTTGTGTTTAGTACTATGTGTACTTAAGCAAGTGTACCACGGTCTAGCCCCGGTAGTTTTCTTTTCTTTCTCTTTTTATTTTTTTGCCTCCAGGGTTATCGCTGGGGCTCAGTACCTACACTATAAATCCACTGCCCCTAAGCTCATTTTTCTTTTCTTTCTTCTTCTTCTTCTTCTTCTTTTTTTTTTTTTTTTTTGGACGGGACAGAAAGAAATTGAGAGGGGTTGGGGAAATAGAAAGATAGACACTGTAGACTTACTTCACCACCTGTGAAGCAACCCCCTGTAGATGAGGAGCTGGGGACTCAAACCGGCATCCTTGCCAAGTCCTTGTGCTTCATACTATGTGTGTTTAACCTGGTGTGCCACTGCCTGGCCCCTGGCCTGGCCCCTGCCCCAATAATTTTCTATTGAACTTTTCCTTCCTGTAAAAAGAGATTAATAGTAACCTGTTCCATATCTAACATGAACTATGCCATAAAGAAAAAAAAACACACCATGATTATGTAATGTTTGTTATTTTTGAAAATATATGATATGCAAATATTAGTGAACATTCAAATATTGGGTAGCCTAATAAAGAAGCAGCTGAAAAGTTCTCAGTACTAATGGGAGATTTCAGAAGTCTTTATTTACTGGTATGTCAACTACTCTAAGATTGTGAGAGTTACTCACTGACCTGAACAAACACATTTTAAACTACTGTTAGACTAATCAGAGTAAGAAAGACCCTGATGACATTTTGAATAATTTATATCAGAGAGGATATTGACAGGTCAGATGGTGAATGACAATGAAAGGTAGATTTAATTTATTTACTGTTTGCTTTCTAGTATCTGTAATTTTAATTAAACTGAGTAAAAACAAAATCTTATCTAAGCATTTTTTTTTCTTCCCAGTATAAAAGGTGTTGACACATCATATCATCTAGTAGGAAAAATAAAGACAAGGGAAAGGATTGGAATTTGGTGTGAATTAACATATCACAGGGCTCTTGTATCTGTGAGAGGTGTGGAAACAAACACATGTGTTAATGTAACTCCAACTGCAAAGGGAGGCTGTCAAGGCATGTGTGTGTGTGTGCTGGGCCAAATGGTGTTGATTCCAGAAATATGATTTCATTTGATGGCTTTTATTGTAATTAACACAGGGAGTTGCACCAACTCAGAACTCTTAACTTTATTATCTTGGGAGAATTATGAAGTGTGTGCACTTATTGGATTCATATTTTGCAGAGGGTTTATAATGCTAATGGGTTTTGGGAACCTCCTGGGATTAGGTCCTCAAACTTGACAATTATGGTTTCTGCTTTGCCATCTCTAGTGTGGTTTACCTGCAGCATTTCATCTTAAATGGTATTTAATAGACAGAGCTTGGAAGCTCTTTAGGGTGGGAACTTGGACTGTTGGATTGCAAAGCAATACATTCACTGCTAGACAAAACTAGCAATCACTTTTTATGTGTATTTTGGCTATCCTTTAACGTCAGGAAGGGATTGTTTCTAACATTTCAGTGATTCATAAAAGTATAAAGTTTACAAAAGTACATTAATAGTGTGTGTGGTTTCATAATCTATTTTGATAATTAGACAAAAATCTTTGAGATCTGTATGATGATAAGGTATACAGGATAAATAAGAATTAATGGATTTATTTAAGTAGTAGATAGGGGAAGCTTAGATGTGAAATGAACTACCTGCAAACATCAAAGCTCAAGCTTTCAGATGGTACCTGCAGGTCTGAGCTCAGCTAACAACTTGGATACTGTCAAAGCAGAATATGCCCTTTCAAACCTCTCCTTGGGAAACTAATTAGCAGAATAATAAAAAGGCAAGATCAGCTCTTGTTTTCCTTGTTGGGGATATAAAAACAGTAGTTCTAATTAGCAATAATTAAAATTTAATTACAAAGCTCCTTGCAAGCCTCCTCCCTCTCCCCTCAATTGGTGCTTGCCAGCTCTTGGTTGTGGAGCTGTTTTTATCTCTGTGGTGCTGAATCACAGCTTAATCACAAAGCCTCAGATCACAGTTTACTCAACCCAAGCATGAATCTCCATTGCTTTCCAAGAGTGTACAAGTACATATTCTAGATTTTAATAACATAAAAAAAACACTTTCTTAAATTTTATGATCATAAACTGCGATTCTCCTTTTCTCTTTTCAGTTGATTACAGATGCCATTGTTTTTTTCTTTCAAACTTAACTTTGCATTTATTCCTCCTATTCGACCCCTTGCCGACACAAAAGAACAATAGAAAGTCTTCGAGAACATCAAATATTTGAGCTCAAATTTTACCTTCAATACGTTAAAGTAAAACAGGAAATGGCTTAAGAATAAAAGCCTAAAACCTTAGTGGAATCACACACTTGAAAGCATAGTTTCACTATTCATGAACGAAACAGCACACAGTAGATGAGGGAAAAGCAGAGAAAGCACTTGTCACAATGCTGACAGAGTCATCTAAGTACCAACTTGAGGTTATGTTAGTTCACATTCTAAAGGGACTCCTTTGAGTCGTACACTTTAACATGGTTGCAGTGATAAATTTCATGTTATATGAACTTTATCTCAGTAGAAAAGGGAAATCAAGTTATGACTTTGTCCTAGTTTTGGGTACGAGTATTAATTACATCATTTACAGGGATGGAAAAAAGCCCTAAGATTTAATAGTCATTATGAATAAAAGAAAAAGGAAACAATTGAGAATAGAGGGAAATTAGTTTTTTAAAAGCTACCGTACCAAGAAATATAACCCCAGTTCTTTAATTATTAAGGGAAGAGCTCTGAATCTGCTCCATTATCTTAATTATGTTTCTGGAGCAAACATTATTTCAATGTGATAAAAGATGACATGACACTAAAGGTAAAGCCAGAGCAGATGTTACATGAGTAGCAAGCCAATAGGCCTACATTCTGGTAATTTCTTCCCCACTAGACATGTTCTCATTAATCTGTGATTAATAGGATTTGAGTATAGTAAATGATGATGATCTATTGTCTGTCTTTGTCGAGCACCATGGAGAGAGTAATTTGTCAGCTCAGCTTTTGTGTGACTATTTAATAGCAAAGAGGAGAGAGAAAAGACGCTAATCTTCTAATTGGCATCTATAAAGAAGGTCTAGGAAAATACTGCCTGTATGGAAATAACCCAGTATAATTCCTATGCCTAAGGAAAATGGATGTGAACTACAGTATATGTATATTTTTTTGTAGTTATGTCTTCTACAAGGAAAAAAAAGGAGGGAGCAGGGATGGAAATAAAGAAAGAATAGCATTGAAAGAATCTTAAAGGCTAATATAAGCTGACATTTAGTAACCTAGTTATGAGCCTTTTCAAACTGTGGTGACTTGCTAAAATGTGGGCAAAATTAAAACAAATCACTTTTGGTTAAAAATCAGTTGCCCAGGGAGTTGTGGCTCAGTGGTGATGCACATGCCATGCATCCTGCCTTTGATCCTCAGCAGTACATAAAATTTTTTTTTTTTAAATAGAACATCCTAAATGGTATAGTGTTCTGGTCTTTTTTTCTTGCATATAATATAAAATATATATCACTACCCAGATGGGCTAAAGAACAATACATAGAATCAAAAGGTGCCACTACCAGTAACAATAGGGGGTGTCCTTAAGTTACTGCTTATAAATGTCTTAATAAGTATGCTAATCTGATATTTTGAATTAAAGTGATTAGACTAATCTTAACAAATCTATGGTAGAACTCCCCCCCACCACCAAATGCTTGTACCTTAGGATTCTTTTTGCCCCCTTCCATTCCTTTCTATTTCTATCATGAAAATCTTTCCACACATTTTCTGTGGTACATATTAGGTTCTTGTAAGAACTCTTCTGGTTGCAGGAAATGAGTAAGACAAAGTTTCTCTGGGAGAAGATACTTTCAATATATAATAACAACAAATAATTAGTATATACAGAATTAATAAAGGTCTATTACTGATCAATCATTCAAAGAAACTGGCAAATAATACAAACAAGGAAATGACAGAAGAGGAAAGCTCAATTCTTCCCCTACATCTAACATGTACATCCTTCTAGCTCCCTTTATATGAGTTAATTTACATGTGTGTGTCACATACACACACCCACACACCTTTGTTCACTAATGGGATATGTTCTATTCTGCAACCTTTTTTTTTTTTTTTTTTGCTCCAGGTTATTGTTGGGGCTCGGTGCCTGCACCATGAATCCAACTGTTCCTGGAGACTATTTTCCCTTTGTGTTACCCTTGTAGCTTTATCATTGTTGTGGTTATTATTACTGTCATTGTTATTGGATAGGACAGACAGAAATGAAGAGAGGAGGGGAAGACAGAGTGGGGGAGAGAAAGATAGACACCTGCAGACCTGCTTCACCACCTGTGAAGCAACTCCCCTGTAGGTGGGGAGCCGGGGGCTCGAACCGGGATCCTTATGCAGGTCCTAGCACTTCGCAGCATGTGCACTTAACCTGCTGCACTACCGTCCGACCCCCCCCCCCCCACAACCTCTTTTTAAAACAATATTTTTATTTATTATTGGATAGAAACAGAGAGGTGTAGAGAGGAGGGAAAGGGAGAGGGAGAGGGAGAGGGAGAGGGAGAGGGAGAGAGGAGAGGGAGAGAGACTTACAACCCTGCTTCATCACTCACAAGGCTTTCCCTTTGCTGATGGGTACCAGTGACTTGAACCTGGATCCTTGTGCACTTTAATGTGAGTGCTTAACCAGGTGCGCCACCACCTGGCCCTGCAACCTTTTTTTTTTTTTGTATTGTATTATTGTATTTCTCTTTCTCATAGTGGGTATTTTCTATTGTCCTACCCCTTAATACACAGATTCTTTCTTCTGTCTATTCTATGTTTGAACCCACCCAATGAATTTATAAGTTTTCTGTTCTTTAATTAGTTAATTTATTTTGAATAGAGATAAAAATTGAGAGGGGAGGGAGAGATAAAGAATAAGATGGTGTGGAACTATATACTATAATTTTACAATCTTGTCACCTACTATTAATCATAAATTAAAAAATGAATAATAAATACAAATAAATTTTAAAAAGTAGAGTGGAAGAAAGAGACATCTGTAACACTGCTTCCCCCTGCAGATGGGGGCTTGAACCTGGGTCCTTGTGCACTGTTGATTTGTGCAACAGCATAATTATGCCACTACTTTTTTTTTTTTTTTGGTTGCCACTGAGTTTCACTGTTCTGGGCCAATTTTGTCAGATAGAGACAGAGATAAAGCAAGAGGAGGTGTCACAGCAACAAAGTGTCCGCCAGTGCAGTTGGGGTCAGGACTCAAATCTGGGAAAGGTGGTGCTGACCGCCTCACTGAGTCTTTTATTTCAGTGATTGTTGTTTCAGTTTTAATTTTATACTTGCATTTGGCTGAGGGGGAGGTAGCTCAGAGAGGGGGATCCACTTGTGTGAGGACCCAAGTGTAATCCCTGACCCACATATGCTGAAGTGCTGCTACGGTTCTCTCATTCTCCTCTCCCATTAAACAATTTGATTATTAAATTTTTAAATAAATTGTTTCTTTATTGTAACTTCTTTGTTCAGATTTTTTTTCATATATGCTTTTTTGGTGTTGAGATTGTTCTATTTTTTTCATTTGATTCAAGCATGTCTGAAATTGCTTATGAAAGCATTTTTTATCATGGTTGCTTTAAAATCTTTGTGAACATTCACACACATACATACATATGTACATACATATACATATATGTGTATATATGTATATATACACACTATATATGTATGTATCATTGTTTCAACCAGAGCACTGCTTAGGCCTGGCTTATGTGGATGCAATGGATTGGACCTGAGAGAGACCTCTGGGTCTTATGTATTAAAGCCTTTTTGCATCACCATGCTATCCAACCCCTGTTGCTCACTCCCTACCCCATCAAAAGGGGGTCTGTCGCTCTCTTTTCCTTCCCTTCCACACCACCCTCCTCCCCTCCCCCCTTTCTTCTTCTTCTTCTTCTTCTTCTTCTTCCTCTTCTTCTTCTTCTTCTTCTTCTTCTTCTTCTTCTTCTTTTCTCCCTCTCTCTCTCTCTCTCTGTTTAACAGAGCACTGTTCAGCTCTGCTTACAGTGGTGCCAGGGCATCAAAAACCTGAGGTTTCAGGCATGGAAGTCTTCTTTTTTTTTCCATGAAAGTCTTTTTGCATAGCCACTATGCTCTCTCTAGTGTTCTTCTTATTTCTTAGTATGAGTGATTTTATTGAAACCTGGATATTTTTTTTCCTAGTATGAGACTTTGGATCTTATTTTAGCCTCTATTTTTTTTATTAAAAATAACTAATTCTTCATAGTGTAAAAGGCAGTAGCCTTGAAGTTCTCTTTTTATGCAGAAGTTTTTAAGTTCCTTTTAGTATAAGTTGCTTGTAGTGTGAGATGGAAAATTCCTTGCCCTTTCCCCCTTGAAGAACAGGACCTAATCAGTAAGCCACCGGTTGTTTACCAAGAATCAGTAAGCCAGCGGTTGTTTACCAAGACCCTGCAAACAGGCAGAGCTTATCAGGGCCTTTGCACTAGGAAATTATTTTCTAGGAAGGGGCAGCTGATAGCAGGGGGATGTGGTGACCCTACCTGGCTAGATTCTATTGGTTGTGTGATTTTGCAATGTTTGAAACTAGCCCGCACTTTGCTTTGAATGGATGATGCTTTTGCTAAGTTTGAAATGATTGGATTTTGCATTTTCTATAGCATGTTATTGGATATAGGCTGATAAGGTGATGTGTTCCCCCTCCCTGAGTGTAGTCTGAATTCCTATAAATTGTGTGGTTTGAGCCTTGTTCAGGGTCGAGCTGGTAGACTGCTGTCAGTCACCACTCTGCCCGGATTCAAATTTGTGAATAAACATCTTTTGCTTCCTTGCAGTGGATGGTGGTTTGATTTTTTGCTCGCTAACACATAGCACTTCGAAAATATAATGAAATTAATATGAATTGACAAAATTAACTCACCAAGGGAAGTTTACATAAAAGATAAGGGAGTACTTTAATACTATTGAATTGTAGGCAAAGTTATGATGTGTTTTTTGCATACAGAAACATAAAAGTGAACAATTATGTGCCAGAAAGCTAGAGAACTTGGAAGAAACAGATGAAACAGAGTTCCTAGGTACTTACAAACTTCCAAAATTAAACAAAGAGGGACTAGAAAATATGAACAGACCCCCCTTTCTTTGCATTATCTTTATTTATTTATTGTATAGAGACATCCAGAAATCAAGAGGGAAGGGAGTGATAAACAGGGAGAGAGACACCTGCACACTGCTTCACCACTTGCAAAGCTTTCCTCCTGCAGGTGGGGACTGGGGGCTCGAACCTGGGTCCTCGAACACTGAACGTGTGCTCAACCAGGTGCACTACCACCCGCCCCGTAAATTGTTCCAACCTCTGTGAAGAGCAATCTGGAGAACTCTCATAAGGCTAGAAGTGAGCCTACCTTATGACCCTGCAATTCTTTTTTTTTAATATTTATTTATTTATTCCCTTTTGTTGCCCTTGTTGTTTTATTGTTGTAGTTATTATTGTTGTTGTAGTTGTTGGATAGGACAGAGAGAAATGGAGGGAGGAGGGGAAGACAGAGAGGAGGAGAGAAAGATAGACACCTGCAGACCTGCTTCACCACCTGTGAAGCAACTCCCCTGCAGGTGGGGAGCCGGGGTTCGAACCGGGATCCTTATGCCAGTCCTTGTGCTTTGCGCCACCTGCGCTTAACCCGCTGCGCTACAGCCCGACTCCCAACCCTGCAATTCTTATATCCTAAGAAATCAAACATACCTATCCAAAAAGATTTGTGTACACCTATGTTCATAGCAGCACAATTTGTAATAGCCAAAATCTGGAAACAACCCTATTGTCCAACAATGGATGAGTGGCTGACCAAGTTGTGGTCTATATACACAAGGAATACTACTCAGCTATTAAAAATGGTGATTTCACCTTCCTTACCCCATCTTGGATGGAACTTGAAGAAATCATGTTAAGTGAGATAAATCAGAAAGAGAAGGATGAATATGGGATGATCTCACTCATAGAGAGAAGTTGAAAAACAGTATCAGAAGGGAAAACACACAGCAGAACTTGGACTGGAGTCGGTGCATTGCACCAAAGTCAAAGACTCTGGGTGGGGGGAGGGTTCAGGTCCTGGAACAGGATGGCAGAGGAGGACCTAGTGGGGGTTGTACTGTTAAGTGGAAAACTGGGAAATGTTACACATGTACAAACTATTGGATTTTACTGTCAACTATAAACCATTAACCCCTCAATAAAGAAATAAAAAAAAAGAAAAATCATAAAAAATGTTAAAACTTTTCTGACAAGCCAACAAATAATATACTATAATATTTAATGCTGTGATACTGATATAGATTGACAGCTCAGAAGAGAAAATCTAGAGATAGACATAGAAGAATCTAGTATGCAACTAAGGCACATCTTTTTTTTTGTTTTGTTATCTACCATCTTTATTTATGGACAAATTTCAGTTTACTTATTTATATATTTATTTTGCCTCCAGGGTTATCGCTGGGACTCAGTACCAACACTATGAACCCACTGCTCCTGGAGGTCACTTTTTCCATTTTATTGGATAGGACAGAGAGAAATTGAGAGAGGAGAGAGAAATAGAGAGGCACCTGCAGACTTGCTTCAAAGCCTGTGAAGCAACCCCCCTACAGGTGGGGAACTGGGGACTGAACTGAGACCCTTGCAGAGGTCCTTATGCTTTGTACTATGTATGCTTAACCTGGTGCGCCACCACCGACCCCCAAAACACATCTTTAACAAATGACTTTATAGTAGCATTTTCCAAGTTGAAAACTTTGCAAAAATTAACAATGAAGTTGATTTAAAATTGCTAAAGGAACAAAATATTAAAGAACCTACAAGAAATTCTTGGATAAATGTTTATTTTTATTTAATTAATTTATTTATTGGATGGAGACAGCCAGAAATCAAGAGGAAAGAGGGAGGTCAAGGGGGAGAGAAACAAAAGAGATACCTGCAGCCCTGCTTCACCACTTGTGAAGCTTTCCCCCTACAGGTGGGGACCAGGGGCTTGAACAAGGGTCCTGGAGCACTGTAATGTGAGTGCTTACTTAATCAGGTGCACCACCGCCTGGCCCCCAAAATCTTTTTACAGTGTAAAGATAGGGAAGGATTTTCAAGCATAACATTAAAGTAGATGAAGATTGATAGATTTTGTTAGGTAAAAGTTACACTAATATATGTAAAATAATGGTCAATGCCATCTTTTGGACAGCCAAATAGTACAAAGTCCAATTTTATGAATGCTCAAGCACTTCTTTTCTGGGACTCTTATTTCACGACCACATGACACAGGATCTTCTGCTTTATAGCACCTCACTGAAGAGATTTATTTCTGTGGGATGAAATGATATACTCTTGTAGAATCAGTTCTCAGTCCATCTGGCCTGGCAGGGAAATCTTAAACAAGTTACTCGACTTCCTCTTTTGTAAAACTATCTGCACTATCTAGATCAGACAGTCGTAAAAATCAAATGAGATGTTGCGCATGAAATCTTTTCTCAACTTTAAAGTGCAGGTGTCGTTACTTTTCTTTCCATTGTGTTTATTAAATAAAAACTTCCATTAGCAATTAGGAAGGGTTGGGGGAGACAGCACAGTGATTATGCAAAAGATTTTCATGCCTGAGGTTTAGAAGTTCCAGGTTCAATCCTTAAACCACCACAAGCAGAAGTTGAGCAGTGCTCTGGCAAAAAAAATAATAAGTTGGGAAGATGGCTATCATCACTATCACCACATTCCAAATGTTATCAAACAAGAACTTTGGGAAAAAGAAAAAATGGGAGAAATAAGAATCAGACTCAAATATTAACTCTGCATCCTTCTGCTGAAAATTGTATGATAATATTTCACTACTTGTACCAAATAAAACACAGAAATAATAAATAGGCAAAGGAAAGACAGGGCAATCCACTCCAGTAACAATATTTTGGTTACAAATGGGATGACTTTCTCCTTCTCCAAGTGAGGCAGAAAACTAATTATTTTTGTTTACCCTACAACGAAGGATAAATCTGAGAAATACAGATTTTGAACAATTTTGATTGATTTTAATCTTAGATAACAAATGAAGGTTTTGCACTTTTCACCTAGTTACTTAGCTGGTGTTAATAAAATTCACTCAATAGTAATTTTTGTTCTACTGTGATTTTTTTCTAGTTTAAATTATAGATTTGGCTATTTCACAGTTCCTTTCTTTTTTAAGGGGGGATAGAGAGATCAGAACACTGCCTTGACATTTATGATACTTTGTCTTTAATCTTTCTTGTTCTTATGTCATACTGTACCACTGAGTCACCTTCCCGGAGTCTATACCCCTCTCCCCCACTGTATGTACTTTTCCTAAGCTCATTAATAATGTTGTAATATAAATATCATCGGGATAGGGGTAGATAACATAATGGTTATGCAAAAAGACTTTATGCCTGAGGCTTTAAAGTCTCAGGTTTAATCCCCCACACTACCATAAGCCAAAGTTGAACAGTGCTCTGGTAATATATATGTGTGTGTGTGTGTGTGTGTGTGTGTGCGTGTGTGTGTGTGTTATAAATATATAAATTATAAAATAAAAATATATTTACTTTTTTCAGGTGAAGAAATGAAACTGAGAGAATAAAGTAACTAGGCACAGGTTATACAAAAGAGAAATATTTTTAAGATCCAATGAGACAAATATTAAGAAAGTGCTTTGAGGGGACTGGGTAGTGGTGCATCCAGAAGAGCACACACTTTTCCGTATGCTAGGATCCAGGTTCAAGACCCCAGGCCCCGCCTGCAGAGGAGAAGCGTCAGGGATGGTGGGTAGTGCTGCAGCTGCTTCTTCTGCCACTTTCCTCCCTACCTGTCTCTGTCTCTCATGCTTTTATCAAAAACAGAGAAAAAATATAACCAACAGTAGCATTAGAATTGTGTAGGCACTGAGTCCCAGACACAAGCCTGGTTAAAAAAAAAAAAGATTAGGAAGAGGAGGAGGAGGGGGGCAAATAAGGATGAGAAAGAGAGGAGGAGGACTGGAGGAGGAGGAGAAGAAGAAAAAGGAGGAGGAGGAGAGGAGGAGGAGGAGGAGGAAGAAGAAGAAGAAGAAGAGGAGGAGGAGGAAGAGGAGGAGGAGGAGGAGGAGGAGGAAGAAGAAGAGGAAGAAGAAGAAGAAGCCATTTCAAAAATAGTAAGATGCTAGATAAATGATGATTAGGCCAAGGATTTCACCAGGGCTTTGCATACTTCACAGCTCCTGGAAGACTTTTTTTTTTTTCCAGATAGAGGATGAGAGACTGAATAGTAGAGACCGTCAAGAGAGAAGAGACACCACAGCACTGCTCCATCACCTGTGACAATTCCCCTATGCAGGTGGTCCCATTTGATGGCCAGAGGCTCAAACTCAGGTCCTTGCATTTGGTAAAATATACTGTATTCGGTGATCTGTCTCCCACTCCCAAATTTTAGATATTGCTACTGCTATTCTATAAATTTCATCAAGAAAAGTAAGGATGTTATTTGATGTTTGTTGTATCGGACTTCAACTTTTTCAGATAATAAAAGGCTGAGGGGAGCATCTCAAGCTTCCTCCAGTGCACAGAAGGCTGGGCTTGAACTGGGCAGTAAGACAGTAAAAGTTGGAGCTGAGGAAATAGCACGGTGACCCACACAGCCAAGCAGATGCACTATTCAGGTGAGTTCTCTTGCTGACCTAAAAATCTGTTCTCCCCCAGGGCTCTTCCCAGACTTTCTATTTATTTTTCATTAATATGTCAACTGCTTCCATGTCCAAGAAGGACTGGTATTTGCAGGTGTTTTCAACCTCACTGTCACAACTGGCAGAAATGGGGATTTTACAAAGTTGACTACAGTCAAAGAAGAAAACAAAAATCTACACTCTGCGGGCCAGGAGGTGGCTTACCCGGGTAGAGTGCTCATGCTACCATGCACAAAAGTGTCTGTGGGAAAAGCTGTGGAGAAGTTCTCTTTCCCTCTTTGTCCCTTTTTCCTCTCTGTCTCTCTGTCTCTCTCACTCTATCCAGAGGAAAGAAAATCATGGCCACAAGGAGTGGTGGAGTTGAGCAGGCACTGAGTGCCAGCAATAACCTTAGTAGCTAAAAGCCAAAAACCAAACCAAACCAAATCAAAAACAAGGGAGTTGGACGGTAGTGCAGCCAGTTAAGCGCACATGGTGCAAAGCACAAGGACTGGCGGAAGGATCCCAGTTGGAACCCCCAGCTCCCCACCTGCAGGGGAGTCGCTTCACAAGGGGTGAAGCAGGTCTGCAGGTGTCTTTCTCTCCCCCTCTCTGTCTTCCCCTCTTCTCTCCATTTCTCTCTGTTCTATCCATCAATAATAACAACAACAACAATAAAAACAAGGGCAAAAAAAGGGAATAAATAAATATTTTTTAAAAAGAAAAAAAACAAAATTAAAACTCTATTTTCCTGACTAGTATGTTAGGATTTAATAAAACCCTGCTGTGTTAATAAGACTGGATTTTATTGTATGTGTGGGAATCATCGGATCAGTAAAGGCCTTGCATACTAGCCAGTCCCTTGAGCAGAGTCACTCTCTGGACTTTTCTGCCTCGTCTCTTTGTTTACTGACACCAGCAGTGTACACAACCTATTTGTCAACTTCACAAGCACTAAAATGCAAACAGCAGTAGCCCTCAGATTGTCTTGATAACTGGTGTGTCCTGAGAGATAAGAATGCTTTATCTCCAGCTGTCTGGCTCTGCAATGACTGGCAGCTCCTTTAGAAGAAGCAGAGGTCAGTCTTTTCTCCTATTCAAAGGTTATCAAAACGCCCACTATTCAATTCCGCTTTCCCTTGCGGTTGTAACTACTATTAAAACAACTAACTTTCTTATGGGAATATGGTCCCAAACAATAGGGGAAAAGAGGCAAAACTTCATTCCCACGTTCTGTCTAGATCTATGTGGTTTGCTATATCTTTTGTCAACCTAACACCACTAATGATCTTTCTACCCTATTTTGCTTCTTAGGAGTCGAATCATAAAACAATATTCTATTAATTCTCATGAACCCAATGCATTATGATCCTTAGTATTTAGTTAGAAAGACTGAAGGAATTCTAAGCAGTCTAATTATAGAAAAAAGTCCTGGTATATGATCTTCTGCCATACTTTTGCACGCTATACCAAGTGAAATCTAGTTCTCATGCTTCCTCCTCTATAAAAAACAGTTTACCGGGAGTTGGGTGGTGGTGCAGCAGGTTAAGCGCACGTGGCGCGAAGCGTAAGGACCGGCGTAAGGATCCCATTGCAAGCCCTCTGCTCCCCACCTGCAGGGGAGTCGCTTCACAGGCGGTGAAGCAGGTCTGCATGTGTCTCTCTTTCTCTTCCTCTCTCTGTCTTCCCCTCCTCTCTCCATTTCTCTCTGTCCTATCCAACAATGACGACATCAGTAACAACAACATTAATAACTACAACAACAAAAAACAAGGGCAACAAAAGGGAAAATAAATAAATATATATAAAAAATACATAGAAAAAAACAGTTCACCTTCTAGAGATTGAGACAACATGAGTGATATACATCTAAGGTTGTATCTATGGCACACACTGACTCAAAATCGTTTATGACGGGGCCGGGCGGTAGTGCACCGGGTTAACCGCACATAGTGCAAGGCGCAAGGACCCGCACAAGGCTCCGGGTTTGAGCCCTCGGCTCCCCACCTGCAGGGAGGGTCGCTTTACAAGCGGTGAAGCAGGTCTGCAGGTGTCTATCTTTCTGTCCCCCTCTCTGTCTTCCTCTCTTCTCTCGATTTTTCTCTGGCCCATCGAGCAACAACAATAACAGCAACAACCATAAGGGGGGGGGGGTGAGATGGCCGCCAGGAGCAGTGGATTTGTAGTGTAGACACCAAGCCCTAGAGATAACCCTGGAGGCAAAAATATTCATGAGAGACACAGAGAAGGAGAGATATCTGCAGCACTGCTCCACTGCTTGGGAAGCTCCCACCATACAGCTGGGAACCAGAGGCTTGACCCCCCCCCCAAGTCTTTCTGCATGACAATGTGTGTGCTCTACCAGGTAGGCTATCACCTGGCCCTCAATTTTCCTCTTCTTAAAATAGTAGTGGGGATCAAACCCAGGGCCTTATGCATGCATGAAACTACTAAGCCACGTTCCTGACCCAATTTTTATTTTATATTTTGTGAGAGAAGCCTACCAAAGTACCACTCTATCATCCAAGGAGTTGGACTGTTTCTGTTATTTTCTCCCGTGTGGTGCTAGTAACTAGTAACTGAACCCACTGCCTCACTGTCAAAAGGAAAGTGCTTTACCCACTGAGCAACCTCCTGGTCCTCCTAGCTTTTTTTTTTTCTTTCTTTTTTTGTCTCCTCTAGTTGCTTGGAAGTAATGTGAAGCCTGCTGGTTCCATTCTTGGTTACTTTTCATTTGTTTTATTTGTTTTGACTAGGGCACTGCTCAGCTCTGGTTTATGGTGATGCTGAAATTGAATCTGGTACATCCGAGTCTCAGGCATCAAAGTCTGTTGCACCAGCCAGGGAAGTGGTGCAGTGGTTAAAGTGCTGGACTCAGAAGGAGGTGCCAGCTTGATGCCCAGCACTGCGTGTGCCAGGGGGATACTCTGGTGCTCCCCTCCTCCTCCTCCTCCTCTTCTTCAGCAATTTTTTAAAAGTCCTCTGGTGCTTTCCTCCTCTTCCTCCTCCTCCTCCTCCTCCTCCTCTTCTTCCTCTCCTCCTCCTCCTTCTCTTTCTCTCATAAGCAATTTTTTTAAAACTCCACTGAGTCAATCACTGTGTTATTTCCCCGGCTCTAACTTACTTTTACTGTCTTAGTAGGGAAACTGGTTTATAAGACAGTTGTTCCTGCACTGGTACAACTTCTTCTCCTTCCTTGATAGGCTTTTGCACCTCAGTTCCACCACCATCACAGGTGAGAAAGAGAGAGACAGAGAGAGAGAGAGAGGGAGGGAGGGAGAGAGAGAGAAAGGAGAGCACCAGAGTATCCCCCTGGCACATGCAGTGCTGGGGATCAAAGCTGGCACCTCCTGCTGTGAGTCCAGCACTTTAACCACTGCACCACGTCCCTGGCCACTGCAACAGACTTTGATGCCTGAGACTCGGATGTACCAGATTCAATTTCAGCATCACCTATTATTTTTTTCATTTCTTTATTGAGGGATTAATGCTTTACAGTTGACAGTAAAATACAATAGTTTGTACATCCATAACACTTCCCAGTTTTCCACACTAGGTCCTTCTCTGCCATCACATTGTAATATATACATATATATATATATATATATGTTGAATTCATCATTCTTTTAAAAAATTTTGATTATTATTATTTTAATATTTATTCCCTTTTGTTTCCCTACATTGTAATATTTTTTAGGGAATGGATGGTGGTACACCAGGTTGAGTGCATATGTTACAATGTGCAAAGACCAGGGTTCAAGTCCTCAGTCCCCACTTGCAGAGTGCGACGCTTTAAAGCCAAGAAGCAGTGCTGCAGATGTCTCTCTCTTTCCTTCCTTTCTCCTTTTCCTCCAGGGTTATCACTGAAGCTTGGTGTCTACATACACTACAGATCTACTGCTCCTGTGGCCATTTTTTTTCCACTTTTTTTTTTTTTTTGATAGGACAGACAGAAATTGAGAGGAAGGTAAAGAAAGACAGAGAGGGAGAGACAGACACCTGCAGACCTGCTATACCGCCTGTGAAGTGACACCCCTCCCCCCCGCAGGTGGGAGCCAGGGGTTTGAGTCGGTGTCCTTGTGTGGGTCTTGTGCTTCCTACTGTGTGATTAACCCAGTGTACCACTGTTCAGTCGCCCAGGTGTTTCTCTTTCTCCCTCTTTATCCCCCCTCCCCTCTTGACTTCTCTGTCTCTATCCAATAAATAAATAATAAATAAAACTTAAAAAATAGTAAATTATTTTTAATGAAAGAGAAATACAGAGAGAAATATACATATACACAGAGAGAAAGAGAGAGAGAATATAGCACTGCTTAACTCTGGCTTATGGTGGTCCTGGGGATTGAACTGGGACCTGGGACCTTTGGTACCTCAGGCATAAAAGTCTTCTGTATAACCATTAGGCTATTTTTCTAGCCCTAATTATTATTTTTGAATGTCTTGGACAAAAAAGTTATACTTTTTTTAAGTTATGTATTAATAGTTTTCCCTTAAGCAAAAAAATTAAGGAGGTCTCATAACATTTTTAAATGATGTCAAAATGTTTCCTTTTAATAAAAGAAATTCTGAAACAATGTTGTCTTTACAAGGGTTACCTGACAGTTTTGTTTCTATCTTCTCTTCTGTCAACTTTATATAGCCATTGTGGTGAAAGTGATTGAAGAAGCTGATGTCGCACATAAGATCTTCACAAAAAAATAGTCAGCTTTCTACCACCCTCCAACTTAGCTGTCACACAGACACTAGTGGCATTACTTATGTGTGTGTGTGTTTCAACTTACTAGACTGAACTTCTACTTGTTTTACTGGGTGGAATTCTCATTGGTTTAGTTTGTGACAGATTTGCACTATATTTTTTAGAGTCTCAAGTTGCTCTCCATATCTTTTCACATATTAGAGGGACTGGGATCAAAGCACAAAACTGGGACAGTCACTGCTTATGTTTGTGCTTTATCTCATTAAGTGCCGATCACCAGGCACGCAAACAGCCTGTTGTGAAATTTGCAGCACAAAAAATATAACAAAGAAATCTTATGAAAAGAGGATAAACAGAAGGTGCATTTAAATCTGTTGTGGTGTTGGCTAGACCCAGTTTCAGAATAAGAGTGATGATACTTGGTGAAAAAATGGGAGTCTGCCTGTAGGCAACATTGACCCCTGATGTAGAGATTGCTACAGAAGCCTAATCACTGGAAGTTTGCAACATACAAATAAGGATTTATTAAAGAAATTAGTATCTCTGAAGGCTCACAAAGCAATCCTGTTTTCCTGTAAGATGGATGAAAGGCAGATATTTCAAAACATTTGCTAGGAAACATCAATAGCCAATCCTGCTGATTTAATTTTTTCGATCCCTCAGGCATCAAAAGAAGTTGTGACTTGTCCACATTTGCCTCAAAAGCAAAGCAATATTGTAAATTAAAAATGGCTGGAGCTTAGCTGGCTGCATTTCATTTTTAATTAGTTAGTGCTTTATAATATTCATCAATATTTCTCGAGCTCAGAAGCTAAGGAACTCCACCTCACATTTGTTGTGAAGAGGTTACTGATAGTATTGGGGACATTCACTCACAACCCACCTCCCCCCAGGTTCTTAGAATTAGATGTCCATCACAAATACTAAAATAAATGGCAGACAGCTCCTTTTCTCTTTATTCTTGAGCAAATAGAAACTTTGTATTTCATTTAGGTGGTTGAAAATTCACAAAATATAAACTCCCTAAAGTCTGATGCTAAAAAATCAAAACATATTCTGACACTATATAACACCACTGACACAAAAGTATAGCAAAAACAACTGACTTTGTTTCAGGCATCTTGTTGAGGTGTACGGCTAAGTCATAAGGGGCAATGGTGATGCAGCCCCAAATTAGAATTAAGATTCCTTCCTAAGAATAAAAATGAACATTTTATTTTAATTTTAATGAAAATAATATATGAAATAGGGAGCTGGGGCGGTAGCGCAGCATTAAGCGCATGTGGTGCGAAGCACAAGGACCGGCTGAAGGATCCCGCGCCCGGCTCCCCACCTGCAGGGGAGTCGATTCACAGGCGGTGAAGCAGGTCTGCAGGTGTCTATCTTTCTCTCCCCCTCTCCGTCTTTCCCTCCTCTCTCCATTTCTCTCTGTCCTGTCCAACAACAATGACATCAATAACAACAATAATAACAACAACAACAACAAAAACCACCAAGGGCAACAAAAGGGAAAATAAATAATTAAAAAAAATTTTTTTAATATATGAAATTAATCATTCAAACCTATTTGTTGACTACTCTTGTATGGCCAACATGAGTTGAAGCATTTGGGACAAAATGGTGAGCAAAATGTCAAGATCCCTGGGATCATGATGCTGACATTCATTTGCAGAAATGTTCAGCCCTAAACAATGTTCTGTAAATAGGAAAGTAAATGGGTGCACTTGAAATACTCAAGGTAATGACAGCATGTTTTCCAGAAAATGTGACTGCATTTTAGTATGTCTAAATCTTTAACCTTTTCAATTACATTTAATCTTACCTGAAGACTATGTTAAAAGACATCTAGAATAGAAACAGGCTGGGGGTATAAATCAAGCTGCCAAGGCCCGTGTCCAGCAGAGAAGCAATTCCAGAAGCCAGAAATTCTACTTTCTGCACCCCAAAAAGAATTTTGGTCCATACTCCCAGAAAGGGAGATGACCAGAGGACTCTGAACCCCAATTCCACTAGTACCCTGAGAGAGAAGGGGGGGAGAAAGGCACTCAGAAGTAATATGTGTAGGTGTGACTTAGAAAGGAAGAGAGAAGGCAGGACCAGGAGTCTTTAATAGCAAGCAGCTCTCCATACTCAGAGACCCTGATTCAGTTGTGTGTACAGCCTGAATCCAGGAATCTACATGTTTAACAAGTTCCATAAGTCATTTTCATGGCAGAAAATAAATTTTTTATATTTATTTATTTTCCTTTTTCTTGACCTTGTTGTTTTTTCATTGTTGTTGTAGTTATTGTTGTTGTTACTGATGTCATCGTTGTTAGATAGGACAGAGAGAAATGGAACGAGGAGGGGAAGACAGAAAGGGGGAGAGACAGATAGACACCTGCAGACCTGCTTCACCGCCTGTGAAGCGACCCCCCTGCAGGTGGGGAGCCGGGCGCTTGAACCGGGATTCTTACACCGGTCCTTGTGCTTTGCGCCACCTGCGCTTATCCCGCTACACTACTGCCCGACTCTCTCATGGCAGAAATTTCAAAACCACTCTTGAACACAGATTGTCTGAGAGTCTGAGCCCCCCCCCCCCTTTGTTTTTTCTAGTTTCACAGGACAGTGGTCTGAAAGGGCTACTACTCCATAGACACACCTCCGGAAGTCCCCTCCTTGCTTTATCTTCCAATGGTCTGAGCTTTATAGTTATAGAAATGCAATTTTGTGGTGGAGGAGATAGTATATGGTTACACAAAAAGACTTTCATGTCTGAGACACCAAAGTCCCAGGTGTAACCTTCTGGACCACTATAATCCAGAACTAAGTAGTACTCTGGTAAAAAAAAAAAAAAAAAAAGAGAGAGAGAGAGAGAGAGAGAAAGAAAGAAATTCAGCTTTGTCAGAATATCAGAATACCTAGAAATGTTCCATGTAACCAAACTCCGAATACATTTATTTATTTATTTATTTTTCCTTTTTTTTCTTTTTGCCTCCAGGATTACTGCTGGGGCTCAGTGCCTGCACTATAAATTCACTGCTCCTGGAGGCCATTTTTTTCCCCTTTTGTTGCCTTTATTTTTTTATCTTTGTTGTTGTTATTATTATTATTATTGTCATCATTGATGTCACTGTTTGATAGGACAGAACCGGGATCCTTACGCCCATCCTTGAGCTTTGTGCCATGCGCACTTAACCCGCTGTGCTACCACCCAACCCCCCAATACGTTAATTTCCTTCCTTCCTTCTTTCCTTTCTCTCCCTCTCTCCCCCTCTCCCTCTCTCTTTCTTTCTTCCTTTCTCTCTTATTAGGTCACAAGATTGTAGGATTACAGAGTAGTTCCACACCAGGCCCACCACCAAAGTTCTGTGTTCTCACCCTCCCAAAGATAACCACCAGTTTTCACAAGTCTCAGAAACAGTTTGCTTGCTTTTTCCCCTGCCAGTTCGTAGGTCAGTTCTCTAGATTCCACATCTGAGTGAAACCATACAGTAGTTGTCCCTGCTCTCTTTGCTTATTTCACTTATTTCAAGATGCTTGGCCAAATATCATGCCAAGATAACTCTCCTGATGAAGGTAACATAAAGTAAAGCTTGATAGCCACCGCCTGAGAAGCGATATCACAACAAATGAAGTTTCACTTTGCCAGTCCCGGATGGCATCTCTGTCTTTATAATTGTAGGTTAGTGAATTCTTGTCAACGTTTGCGGCTTTCATAACCTAGCCTCCTTCTTTTTCTCAGCCTTTTCAGTTTTCCTCTCAATCATTCTACGTTTCAACACTCTAGATATCTAACTTTCATGGTTCTATGCTTGTACATATTTTGGGGGGTGGGGGTGGGAGGTCGGGCTGGGAGTGGGAGGGGACAGTAAATAATATCCCACTTCTCAGTATGAGTTCCAAACCTGGAAAGGTAAAGGGGTAGATTAAAGAGCAAAATAACATTTTTACTAAAGATGAGCAGGTAGGAGAAAGTGGCTTAGATGTGGAAAATAAGAAACTTCTTAAGTCTGAACTCCAGAATTAGACACACTTACCCCTCCTGGCCCAGGAAGAACTGGGTAACTATTGGTCTCCAAAGCTTACTTGTTAGTTTATGTAAGGTCAAGAGCAGAGCAGGTCAACTAGGAAGGGTGGAAGAAGGTACAGCAAAGTATACTGAGTTTCTGACCCTTAACTCACTAATGAGATGAAGGCATTTTTTTTTCTCCCCTGGAGAGGAATGAATGAGGAGATGGAAAGATCCCAGGAGCATGTCACTCTAGCTGATGTCTTTTACATGAAGAGAAACCTCAGAAGTGGGGAGCAAATGTTCTCCCTGACAACATGCAGGTGAAGTCGAGGTACTGAGAGTCGTAAACTCATTAAAATAAATAAATAAACAAGTAACACCAATTCTAAGGGATATATGTAACCCTGGGTTAATTACTGTATTATTCACCATAGTCAAGAACTGGAAACAACCTAAATGCCTATTGACAGAGGATAAAAAAGCTATGGAAATAGGGCAGCAAAGTAAAAACCCTGTGGTGAAGGGGAGAGTGGCCATTGGGCTTTCCGGTGTGGCGGCGGGGATGGCGGGGGGTGGTTGGGATGGGACACAGTCTTTTGGTGGTGGGAATGGTATTTATGTACACTCCTATTAAAGTGTAGACATATAAACCACTATTTAATTAATATGAGAGGGGAAAAATTGATCATATGTCTAGAACTTCTCAAAACACAGACTGAGTCTTTTAATACATAGGCTGAGTCTTTGATATGTTGACTCTCTCAAAAGCCTAGACCAGGGAGAACAGAAGCAACCGGTAGCACAGCTATATACAAGATGCTGGGTATTATACCCCAAACCCTAACAAAGGGACTTTTCCAAAGTTAACCCAAATACCAAATAATGTGATGATAACAATAACTATCCATTGTCTTCTTGAACCCTAAGACAGCAGGAACCTCACATTTCCACTATAGAGCCTATATTTCCCCCAGTCCTGGAACCTTAGGGTGGGGCCCACTTTTCTGCATGTTGCTCTCTATTCAAATCAAATAATATTGCATCCATGGATCACAACCCAATCAACGCAACGAGTGCCACCCCAGCATGCTTCACTTCAGACTGTGACCAGAGACTTCAGATGTGGAATGACAACCCTTCAGCTTCATCACTCAGATGAGACCTTTCCTTTCATAGTATTCTCTAACTCCATTCCAGGTGTTCCACTCTCCAATAAAGTCCCCAAACCTAGATATAGTCCAGGTCCCCTGAGACAGAGCTTATGTTCACACATGCCCATAAAATAGGGAAAAATATATACCTGAAAGCAGAAGTACACAAGAACCTGCAGGGAATACCCCCCAACACTTCATCTGCACTATTCCAGTCTTTAGGTCCATGATTGTTCAACAATTTGTTTGGCTTTGTATGTTAACTCTCTTTTCAGTCACCAGGTTCCGGATGCTAGCATGATGCTGACCAGACTTACCTGGACAGACGACCCCACCAATGTATACTGGAGCTCCACTTCCCCAGAGACCCACCCTACTAGGGAAAGAGAGAGGCAGACTGGGAGTATGGACCAACCAGTCAACGTCCATGTTCAGCGGGGAAGCAATTACAGAAGCCAGACCTTCCACCTTCTACAACCCACAATGACCCTGGGTCCATGCTCCCAGAGGGATAGAGAATGGGAAAGCTATCAGGGGAGGGGATGGGATATGGAGATCGGGTGGTGGGAATTGTGTGGAACTGTACCCCTCTTATCCTATGGTTTTGTTAATGCCTCCTTTCTTAAATAAAAAAAAAAGCTATGGAAGATGTACTCGGAGGAATCCTACTTTGCAATTTAGAAAAGATAATACTGTGTTCTTTTGGACAAAACTGCAGGCCACTGTGCTTAGTGGAGTAAGAAGGTGAAAGACAATTACTACAGGTTTCACTCATATGTGGAATATATAGAACTGAAACACTTGAACTTGCAAAAAAAAAAAAGTAGCCAATCTTCCCCTAAGACTTTCTGAAAACAGTGGTAGTTATAACTGAGGGTGTGAGGGCACGGAACTTTAGCAGTGGGTGAGGCACTGAACTGTGTCACTAAAATCTTAATCTTGTAAACTACTATAAAAATCACTATTTTTTAAAAAAGCCCTACACAAAAATTGCTTCTATACAGAGAAACTACAAAGAGAATGTATTTTAGGTAAAACCTTAAATTTCAAGGTTCAATATTTTAGAAAAATTACAGTGATATATATAATTTTTAAGTGTTCAGCTGTGGGCTTTGCAGCCACATGCTTAATTATCTATTTATTTTAAGGTTTCCAGTGTGGTCTTGACAACTGCATGCACATATATTTTATAATAAGATTACTTTTTATTTATTTTTTAATTTTATTTATTTATTATTGAATAGAAATAGAGAAATTAAGAAGGGAGGAGGAGATAGAGGGGGAGAGAGGCAGACAAGACACCTGTAGCTCTACGTCACCACTTATGAAGCCTTCCTTCTGCAGGTGGGGGCCGGGGCTTGAACCAGAGTCTTTGGGCGCTGTAATGTGTGTGCTTAACCAGGTGTGCCACTGTCTGGCCCCAAGATGACTTTTTATTTTACAGAATGCTTACACACTCTGTCTGTGCAAAGAAAGTATAAGAAGTATTTCAGTCTTAAAGAAAGTTTAAACACTATATCTTACAGCAGGAATATTATGTAGTTACAAAATAGTTATTACAAAAGTTACAGGCATAAAACTTTTCCAACTTCACTTAGGAAAGTCAATTTGCAATTCCTTATAGAAAAGGTACCAATGGGGGGGGCGGGCAGTAGCACAGCAGGTTAAGCGCACATAGTGCAAAGTGCAAGGACCCATGCAGGTACCCGGGTTTGAGTCCTCAGCCCCCCACCTGCATGGTGCTCTTTTCGAAAGTGGTGAAGCAGGTCTGCAGGTGTCTTTCTCTCCCCTTCTCTATCTCCCCCTCCTCTCTCGATTTCTCTCTGTCCCATCCAACAACAACAACAAAATGGAAAAAATAATAATGCAATCTCTGCTCTATTCAACAAAATAACGACAATAAAATGGGAAAAAAATGCCCTCTAGGAGCAGTGTATTCGTAGTGCAGTGATAACAAGAAAAGAAAAAAGAAAAGATACCAATGGTCATGTTTTTTTGATACTCTTTGATTTTTTAAAGACAAACATTTGGTGTCAGGGAACAATTGTCCCTTTCTACGCACTGGCTACTTTGATACTTATGTCTTGTGGTAAGCCTTGCAAATGACTGGTAAATAGCATTTACCATGTGGTAAAATGACCGAGTTAGGATATGCTCAAGGTTAAATCTTTCCCTGCTTTTTCAGAGCGAACAATACAAAACTAAAAACAGAACACAGTAATTCCAACCACCAGTACAAGTCATCCCAGCAAGAGCTGCAGTCCACATCTTCTCTAAAGGAGATTCAATAGTTCGGGAGTTGCGACAATCAAGCCATTTTCTCAGTAAGTTTCTAGTGTCATTATAATGTTTTTATTTGTTTTGGAATCCAAGATATTTTTTCAAACAGGTGTCAGTGTATTTTCTTGTTTAGGACTTTCTGTAAGCTTAAAAAATTGAGCTGTTCTGTCAGTCAGCATCTGCTAAACCTTGGGCCTACATGGTATCAGTAAATGTGCTTCAACTTAGCTGTCTATTTATAATCATAAGAAAAATAAACATATAAGATAAATGCATCTCAATGCATAGCTGTGCAGGAGTACAGATGTTTTATTAATGAAAATGAATCCGGCTTTTTGTAAGTCATGACAGCAATATAACATTTCATTGTTTGGTTCTGTGCTAGACAGTCCCTGCTGTTTCTACATAGAAATTCCTGTAATGCTTAATGGACATCTGGAAGAATTCAGCCAATTAATCGAATTCACGTAGGAGCTAGGCTAATGGCTGTCTGAAAGGCAGATTACATTAAATCAAACTTGCAGTATGAATGAAAGCACTTAATCATACATGCAACATTCATTAGATGCGACACAGCAAGTGTTTTGATTACTTTAATGAAAGATCAGGTAAAGTGCATCAGCTGAACAGATTGAAAAGACAGCATGCTTACAAATGTTTGATTATGCTGAATATCAACAGAAACAGTGCCAGTAATTTATAGCAAAACATATTTGTAAGTGCCGAGCGCTGGTGAACTCAGAGAAATTTGGGGCATTTGCTCAAAACAATAATTAGTATATGATAAAACATTAATCAGATGTCAGGAAAAGAGACAAATTGCTAGAAGTTTAGTAATTTATAGTCACTAGGCATCTGCATGCTTGGAATGACGTCTTCCAGCCACAATCTCATTTATTTTCAGGTATATAATTCTCCCCCCAGCTTTACTGAGATATAACTGACATATAGCGTTGTGTGGGCTTGAGGTATGCAACGTTGTACGTACACACAGACACATACATAGGTGTGGAAGAACATTTTTAAAAGAAAATGGCAAGGGTACAAAGTGCTATGTGCCCCAGTTGTGGAAGACACCACGAAGAGGGTAGTTAGCACATGTGTCATCTCACACCTCTTGTGTGTGTCACAAAGACGTCGGAGACCCACTGTGAGGTGCCCAGTTCTTAGAGTGAAAAGGTGTTGGTACAGATACATTGCATTCACAGAAGAATTAACTACATATATAGGAGCTTAAAATCTAGTGTTGGGAGTTTGAATGCTATTTTTTAATATTGTTCCTGCCTTCTAGATTCATTAATATTTTCCTCCTTATCACACTCATTTTTTTTCTTATATTGTACCAAAAATACTTGAGAGTATTAGGTTAGCAGGGATAGAGAAGATATCAAAATGGTTACACAAAAGACTTTCACGCCTGAGGCCCCAAGATCCCAGGTTCAATCCCTGGCAGCACCATAGGCCAAAGCTGAGCAATGCTCTAGTCTATCTCTGTGTCTTTCTCTCTGCATCTCTTTCTCACTAAAATAAATCTTAAAAATATTTAAACAAAAAAAGAATATTAGTTTAGTAAATGCTACTTGAAGTTTTGGGATAAAATAAAGCTATAGCTAAAAGATTTTTCCTCTCTTTCTGAAAGTATAAAGAATTACATTTCCAGAGGGTGGAGATTCATGAGAATTCTAGAAATGGACTTAACCTTATGACCCAATGATTCCTCTCCTAGGTATTTATCCAGGGAAAACAAAAACACCTATCCAAAAAGATCTCTGCACACCAATGTTCATAGCAGTACAGTTCATAGTAGCTCAAACTTGGAAGTAACCCAGATTTGACAGATGAATGGCTAAGGAAGTGTGTTACATATACACGATGGAGTACTATGCAGCTGTTAAAAATAATGAGGTTGAAGCATGGCTATGGGAGAGGAGCAGTTTCAGACTGTGCTCCTGATAAACTAGAAAAAAAAAATCACTGAAAACGCAACAAAATACAATCAGGGTCTCTCTAGAAACTTACTAAGCCATAGCCACCAAGCTGCAGATTGCTACCATGATTTCAATTGTTCAGGAGCAGTTGAACTCCCTGAGCAGTTGACCTAACCAGTATGTCCTGGAACCTCACCTCTGTGGAGCCCTACCCCACTAGGGAAAGATAGAAATAGGCTGGGGGTATGGATCCATCTGCCAATGTCCATGTCCAGCAGAGAAAAAAATTACAGAATTGAGAACTCCCACCTTTTGCATCCCAAGAATAATTTTGGTTCATATTCCCAGTGGGATAAATGATACTAGAAATAAACCAGAGGGTTCTGAAATCCAATTCCAGAGAGAGAAGGGGGGGGGAAGGACACACATAAGTAGTAGGTGTGACTTAGAAAGGAAGAGAAGGCAGGACCATAGTAAAAAAGGGCAAATATATGTAAATATAGGTAGCTGTAAAAATAATAGTTAACACTATTTACGATCTTGGGAGAACTAATGCAGTTTCCAATGGATGGAATGGGGACACAGAACTCTGGTTGTGGGAAAGGTGTGGAATTATATTCCTGCTATTTTATAATTTTGTGAATTAATAATAAATTTCTAATAAAATTTTTAAAAATAATGAGGTCATCTCCTTTATAATATTGTGGTCAGAACTTGAAGGTGTCAAATTGAGTGAGACAAGCCAAAAAGAGAAAGAACAACACCAAAAGAGCCCATTTATAGGTGGAACTTAAGAACAAAGAACAGTAGGGGAAACAGAAAGCAGACCTTGGACTTGCTGTGGCATATTGTACCAAAGCAAAGGATTCTGGGGAAGGAGGGAAAGAGACAGGATGAAGGGATGCTGGGCTCCTGGGGTGTCTCCTAGACACCAGTCACCGGGAGATGAGAGGCTCTGCCTGTGTGTCAAAGACTAAACTGTAGGGGGCGGGTGGTGGCACACCTGGTTGAGCGCACATGTTACAATGCGCAAGGTCCTGGGTTCGCATCCCCGGTCCCCACCTGCAGGGGGAAAGCTTTGCAAGTGGTGAAGCAGTGCTGCAGGTGTCTCTCTGTCCCTCTCTCTCTCTATCACCCTCTTGGTTTCTGGCTCTCTTTATACAATAAATAAAGACGATAAAATTTTTTTTTTTAAAAAGACTAAACTGTAAACCATTAACCCTCAATAAAAAAACAGAACTACATTCCCATAAGTTTATTTTAAATGCAGTGCCACAGAATGAACCACGTGTGCGTGCGTGCGTGCGTGCGTGTGTAAGAACTACCTCCCTGGTCCATTTTTTAAAATGATTTATTTATTTTACGAAAGACAGAGTAACCAGAACACTGTTCCAGCACATACAATGTTGGGGACTGAACCTGGACCTTATTAATGGAAGGAATACTCCCTACGTGCTGAGCTATCTGCGTTTACTAGATTTACAAAATGTTTATACTTTCCGAGAGGAAGGGAGAGACACCAAAACCAAAGTACCACTCCATCAGTCACAGAGTTTCCATAGTGCTACTCATGGTTCTGTCACGTGGCAACAGGGATTACATCTGCGGCTTTATATGGGCTCCTCATAAGTGCTTTATTTTTGATGCTGCACTGAGGAATGAAGTGAGAGTTCTGCAATGCACGCTGTCACAGAGTGGTCTCTCAGATCCTGTTTTTTTTTTTTTCCCTAGATCCTTGGAGGGGGAAAGGAGAAGAGTAGGAGAGGGAGAGGAAAAAGGAGTGGGAGAGGCACCAAAGCACTGCTTCACCATGCATGGAGTCCCCTTGGTACTCTCCATGATGTTCTCATGTGGTCCAGGGGGTAGCGGGGATAGAACCTGGGTCACATGCACAGCAAGGATGCCTTCCACCCTCTGGCTATCACCAGGCCCCCAGGAAATACTTTTAATTTACACATTACTGTCTCCAGGGGTGATGGAAACTACTCCTTCTTGTGCTTTAACAGAAGGGCTATCTCCCCTCTCTAAACTGAGAAATGGGCATGAGAACCTTTGAAATCTTTTTTTAAATATTTATTTTATTTATTTATTCCCTTTTGTTGCCCTTGTTGTTTTATTGTTGTAGTTATTATTGTTGTTGTCGTTGGATAGGACAGAGAGAAATGGAGAGAGGAGGGGAAGACAGAGAGGAGGAGAGAAAGATAGACACCTGCAGACCTGCTTCACCGCCTGTGAAGCGACTCCCCTGCAGGTGGGGAGCCGGGGTTCGAACCGGGTTCCTTATGCCGGTCCTTGTGCTTTGCGCCACCTGCGCTTAACCCGCTGCACTACAGCCCAACTCCCTTGAAATCTTTTTTAGACACTATATTCAGTTTGTAAGTAGTCCACCATTTTAGATGCTGAGTGATATCGAGATGTAAAATTGTGGGTTGTGGTAGCTACAAAAAGTTTACAATGTCCTACGCACCAAAGCACACAAAGAAAATAACCAAAGCAGTAGCAGTAACAAGGAAGAGAGCAAAGCGATTCAGAATATATTAAAACAGTGGAAAGTAATATTCATATTTAAAGAGAAATAAAGGTTGAAAGGCAGAAAGACTGAAAGAGACCACAGTACCCAAGTTTCTCTCAACGCAGTGGTGGCCTGGGTTTAAATCTGGGTTGTGCACATAACACAGGAGCACACTATCTATCCAAGTAAGTTATTTTACCAGCTCAACATTCAGATTTATAAATTAGGGAAGGGCTGGCTGGGTGGTGGCTCTTGGTTGAGCAAACACATTATAGTGTGCAAAGAACTGGGTTCAAGTCCCCAGTCCCCAACTGCAAGGGGGAAATTTCACAAGTGATGGAGCAGTGCTGCAGGTTTCTCTCTTTCTCCCTCTCTACTCCTATCCCCTCTAAACTTCTCTCTGTCTCTATACAACATAAATTAAAAAAAGATAAAATAAATCTTGTAGGGGGTTGGGCAGTAGCACAGCGAGTTAAGCACATGGCGCAAAACGCAAAGACCAGCATAAGGATCCTGGTTCGAGTCCCCAGTTCCCCACCTGCAGGGGGTGTCACTTCACAAGTGGTGAAGCAGGTCTGCAGGTGTCTGTGTTTCTCTCCTCCTTTCTGTCTTCCCCTCCCCTCTCGATTTCTCTCTGTCTTATCCAACAACAATAACAGCTGTAACAACAACAATAACAACACAACAAGGGCAACAAAAGGGAAAAAATAGCCTCCAGGAGCAGTGGATTCATAGTGCAGGCACCGAGTCCCAGCAATAACCCTAGAATAAATAAATAAATAAATAAATAAATAAATAAATAAATAAATTTTGTAGAAAATTAGAGAACTAAAATAATGAGGAAGTTCACATATGAATTCTTTTTTTATATTTATTTTATTTATTTATTCCCTTTTGTTGCCCTTGTTGTTTTATTGTTGTAGTTATTATTGTTGTTGTAGTTGTTGGATAGGACAGAGAGAAATGGAGAGAGGGAGGGGAAGACAGAGAGGAGGAGAGAAAGATAGACACCTGCAGACCTGCTTCACCGCCTGTGAAGCGACTCCCCTGCAGGTGGGGAGCCGGGGGCTCGAACCGGGATCCTTATGTCGGTCCTTGTGCTTTGCGCCACCTGCGCTTAACCCCCTGCGCTACAGCCCGACTTCCCAACATATGAATTCTTAATTCACTTAATAAGAGCTTTAATTTTAAATGTATTTTAATCATTTTATTTTAATGAGAGATACAGAGAGATAGATAAACAGACCAGAACATTGCTCAGCTCTGGCTTATGGTGGTGCAGGGGATTTGAACCTGGGACTTTGGAGTTGCAGGCATGAAAGTCCTTTTGTATAACCATTATGTTATTTCCCCCACATAATAAAATATATAATTTCAGAGATTCAAAACTTTATTCCAGAATCAAGTACTACAGAAGAATCTTATTTTGAATAAGATTATTATTTTTGCTTGGTTTTTTTAAAAAATAAACTTGAAAGGTTGAATGTATCTCTAAATACTACTTGAAATATAAAACCACACAACACATTTTTTACAATAGATTAGAAAGTTTTCATCTTTTTTTTTTATTATTACACACACATACATACACACAGAAAAAAAAAAGTTGATCCAAAAGATAAACATTATCTATCCACCAAATTGTTCTTTTTCTACTTAAGACCTTTTGAGTGCTACCCATATAATAAGGATAAAATTGAAAGGGAACCTCATGCGATGCTACTGATTTACCTGTCTCATCCTGGATGGGACTTGAAGAAATCATGTTAAGTGAGATAAGCCAACAAGAAAGGGATGTATACCAGATGGTCTCACTCATAGTGGAGCTTATGAAACCAGGACAGAAAGAGAAAACACAGGAAAACCTTGGGCTGGGTGTGGTGTCTGCACCAAAGCAAAGGACTCTGGGGACATGGAGAATGGAGGGTGCTGGGGTCCTGGTGCATGACGGTGGAGAAGAACCTAAGTTGAGGCTGAGAGTGTTGTGTAGACACGAGATTTTACCCATATGTCAACAACTGTGCTTTCAATCACCCCCCCATAAGACTTCTAGAAGAAAAACTCACATGCACTATCAATAGCACTGCTGCTCTGAAAATGTGCTCTGTCCCAATTACTTGTTCAGTCGTACATTATAAAGGGTTACATAATCTCAGAATTCCATGTTGTCAGTGTTTATATTTGGAAAATTATTACTACTATTCTGTAGTAATAATTATTTGTGTTAGCTCAGGCTGGTTGAGACAGACTAAAACATTTTCTATTGTTAAGTCTTCACTTTTTATTTGACTTATTGATCAGGAACTGCCACTTCAAATATATTTTTAGTCTCTCCTGAGGCATTAAGTTTGACCTCCCTCACCCTGGAAAACCTTCTATGATGGGATTTCACTAATAATAACCCCTATCTTGCCTATCTTGTTTTGTCATAGTCACTCTAAAGCAACTTTTCCAGATAGTGACAGAGATAGAGGCAGAGGTCTCCCAGGGATGGGTTTGAATAGTCATCCTCAGTTTATTACTACTTATCTACATAACCACTTACCCAATATTTTCTGAAACTTTGTTATTTAGGAAGGTTAGAGGAAGCTGGGGAAATAGCATAATGGTTCTGCAAAAGAACTCTCATGCTAGAGGCACCAAAGGTCTCAGGTTCAGTCCCTAGCACTGTCATAAGCCAGAGCTGACTAGGACTCTGGTGAGAGAAATAAGAAAATAATAAGAAATAAGAAAAGGAAGTTTCGAGGGGGAAAATCAACTGCACAATTTATTACTATTGTGATTTGTGATGTTTTTCTGATATCTGTGGTCATCTGTTTCTGAAATGCTTGATAAACTGATATATAAAATTTATTACTTATTCTATTCTTCAGTTTATTTCCTTTAAAAGCAAAACCAGGGAAGACAGAGTTCTTATACATGCTTTTATCTGTATCTGGGACATGGCCTCCCCCCAGTTCTGAAAAACATTACTCCAATGGAGTATGCAATACTTAATCCTAATTCCTACAGAGCATTTACAGAATTACAATGTGGGCACTTTATAATTGGATGCCATGTTAGTCTTACTGCACTTATTATTATTAAGGTTGCCTAGATAATCAAGGATTCGTGACTCTGAGAGGTCCTCTTTCCTAGGAGCAACCTGATGAGAGAAATGAAAATACTTTCATTTAGACTCAGAGGCTTAGATTTTTTCCTTTCTTTTTTCTTTTCTTTCTTTCTTTCTTTTTTTTTTTTTTACCAGAGCACTGATCAGCTCTAGCTTATGGGGGTGTGAGGATTGAACCGGGGACTTTGGAGCCTCAAGTATGAGTCTCTTTGCATAACCACTATGCTATCTACCCCCATCCCTAGAGGCTTATATTCTTTACTCAAAATTTTTTTATCAAAGGCCTCATCTTCTGAAACTAAACAAAGTAGTGTCGAGCAGAGAGAAAGCTGGAATGTCCTGCCTGGTAGTAAATTGAGACAAAATCTATTATTTAGTTTTTCAGAAGGGCTTTCTGGTGACTCTGGATAAGGTGACTCTTCAGTTCATGTGTTATGATTCTAGTAATGATGGCAGCATCACTTATTGAGTTCCTACACTGGGTCAGACCTGCACTAGTATTATTTATTATTCTTAGTAATACTTATAGCTATCCTCACAACTCTTTAAGGAAAGTTTAAAGCTGAGGAAATAAGAGGTTCAGAGAGCTTAAGAATGTCATTCAAGGAAACAGTAGCAAGTTGCCTAACCAAAACATGTGGGGGTCTGTTGAAACTCAAGACCTCTCTAACGAATTTACTTAGCAACATCCTCTCACCAGTGCTATTAGTGCTCTACATTCCCTTTTCACTGTGTACTTTCATGCAGTCTAAGAGTACCTTTCTGAAGAAATGGCTGCATAGCCTCACTATGCTTAAAATCTTATCATGAAGTTTGTATTAGCTGTTTCAAAGAGAAAAGTTTAGTCAGGAAAGGGCTTAAATGAAACTAAGCTTCAATAAATAATAATAATATCAAACAAAAACTAAGCTTCAACATTCAGTAGCAAAACGTTTCTTTTTAACATACAAAACAAAAGAAATGGGGGTTGGGCGGTGGCGCAGTGGGTTAAGTGCATGTGGCGCAAAGCACAGGGACCGGAGTAAGGATCCCGGTTCGAGCCCCCGGCTCCCCACCTGCAGGGGAGTCGCTTCACAGACGGTAAAGAAGGTCTGCAGGTGTCTATCTTTCTCTCCCCTTCTCTGTCTTCCCCTCCTCTCTCTGTCCTATCCAACAACTAATTGCATCAACAAGGGCAATAATAATAACCACAACGAAGCTACAACAAGGGCAACAAAAGGGGGGGAAAATGGCCTCCAGGAGCGGTGGATTCATGGTGCAGGCACCGAGCCCAGCAATAACCCTGGAGGAGAAAAAAGAAAAAAAAAGAAAAAAAAAAAAAGAAATAAGAGAAAATGGCCAACATGAGAGGAAATGGATGCCAATACAGTTTTTCTGTCTGCTAACCCTCATATATGATTCTGAAAGTGTTTTACAAAATGTTGTTTTAAATGACATAGTGGGGGTTGTACTGTTAAATGGGAAACCGGGGAATGTCATGCATGTACAAACTATTGTATTTACTGTTGAATGTAAAACATTAATTCCCCAATAAAGAAATAAATTATAAAAAAAACTGTAGTTTTACAATATTGTTATAAGAGAGGTGTTATGATTATTTCCATGTAAAAGTGAAGGAAAAGAAGGCATAGAGGTTTGCTTCTTTTATACCAAGTAAGGCCAACTATTTTGTGGAGTATTTGAAATGAGACTGGAAAACAGAAGCAAAGAAAGAGGAGGCTAAAAGAATTTGTAATTGAGGGGCATAATTTCACACCACATAAGTGTCTAGAGAACATTAATATAGTGAATCTTCATTTCCAGTGAAGTGGAATGAAAGCCTTGAATTGCTTCAATGCACCACCTCGTGCAAATAGCAATTTCAGTTTCAGAAAATCCTCCACTCAGAGTGGAGCTGTTCAGTGAGAATGGTCATGATGGCACAGTTCACACATAATTGTCCAAAATATGTTTGAAATCATGACATTTCTCTCTACCTATGAATATATATCTTTACTCATAAATCTCTATCTACAATTTTCAGTTGCTATTTCAAGATTTATGGGACTCTTAGTGCGTGGAGGCTGAAAAGACACTAGTGTGTATCTAGTATGTCTGTGCTCCATCTGCTCTCTGCTCACACCGTTCTCCCTCCTCGCCTCGCCTTGCGATATAGTCTGCTTTTTCTGTGTTCACTTGCACTTCGGAACTTTTTCGAAGTGGTTCTGACAAGGGGAGATAAATGCAGTGATAGAATAAGAGGAAATTTTGTAACCCAACTTTTTATTTATAAAATATGTAAATTCACATTGATTTCCTTTATGTGATGACTGTAAGCCTCAACATTTACAGTGAGGAAAGGTTGTACTTACACTTACTGTTTTGATACAGTTCAATTTGAAGTGTTTGAAGCAAAAAGACTGAGAAAGTTACGTTGCCTATTAACAAGCTTGTGACTAAACTAGGAGTAAAACCTAATGAGCCTGGATGCCTAGTTGGGACTTTTCAAGTGGTCAATGTTCTAGTTTTTAAAAATTAGTGATTTAATAATGATTAACAAGATTGTGGGACAAGAGGGGTACAATTCCACAGAATTCCTACCATAAGAGTTCTGTGTTTCATCCCCTCCATTGGAAGGTCTCTATTCTTTATCCCTCTGGGAGTATGGACCAAAATTCTTTATGGGGTGCAGAAGGCAAAAGGTCTGGCTTCTTAATGTTCTCATTTTAATGAGCAGCCTAGTTATTATTATTTCTTTGTCATCACCAGTACTTCCCTGCTCCAGGTTGATTTTTTTTCAGATAGACACAAAGACAGAGTGAGAGGGAAACTTGATGATGGGTTGAATACTACCCAGCTGTGAAGAATGATGAAGTCATCTCCTTCCTCTCATCTTGAAAGAATCATGTCAAGTGAGATAAGCCAAAAAGAGAAGGATGACTGGGGAGCCAGGCGGTAGCACAGTGGGTTAAGTGCACATGGCGTGAAGCACAAGGACCAGCACAAGGATCCCGGTTCAAGCCCCTGGCTCCCCACCTGCAAGGGGGTCACTTCACAAGTGGTGAAGCAGGTCTACAGGTGTCTGTCTTTCTCCCTCTCTGTCTTTCCTTCCTCTCTCCATTTCTCTCTGTCCTATCCAACAACAACAATAACAAGAGCAACAAAATGGGGAAAAAATGGCCTTCAGAAGCAGTGGATTCATAGTGCAGACAGTAAGCCCCGGCAATAAACCTGGGGGGAAAACCTGGGGACTATCAGATGATCTCACTTAGAGGTGGAACTTAAGAAACAAGAAAAAGGGAATCACAAAGGAAAACAAAACAAAGGACTCTGGGGAAGGAGGACAGGGAGGGGTGAAAGGGGCCCAGGGTGTGGGGCAGGGGTTGCCTCTGAGGTCCTGGTGCAGGATGGTGGGAAATGACCTGAGTTGGGGTGAGAGTGTTTTGCAGACACCTGTTAAAGTGAGATGAGAACTTTAACTCGTGTCAACAACTTCACTGCAAACCTCTCAATTAAACACACACACACACACACACACACACACACACACACGGAAGTAAAAGGCTGTTCATTTATTTATCTCCTGAAATACGCATAGCAATGTCATTAAATATGCTGGCTATCTTAGTACCTTTTTCAATTGCCCCCAAATTAAAACACAGTTTGGCAAACTTCACCACAGATTTCAAAGAACATCACATAAATATAAGAGGATATTTTATGTAATGATATATAGTAAGCATTAAATAGATTATTCATTTATGTGACATAAAATGAGCAATGTCTTGGATTAACCACAATGATGATTCTGCTTGAATATAATACCTAACTTTTGTCTTTCTTTTTAAAAATCATTTATTTATCTTTCCTTTTTTTCTGACAGAAAAATGGAGAGGTGTGTGTGTGTGTGTGTGAGAGAGAGAGAGAGAGACAGAGACACAGAGACCGAGACCGGCAGCAGAGCCCCACTGCTTGTGAAGCTTGCCTCTGGGGTGGGGAAAGGGAGGAGTTGAACCTGGGTCCTTGTGTACGGGAATATGGGTGCTTTACCGGGAGGGACACTACCTAGCCCCATAACCAATTTTCTTTTATAAATATCTTAAAAATAGCTACTTATTTATCAGTGTTTGAGAGAAATAGGAGAGAGAGAACCTCATCATTGCTCTGGTATGTGTTCAGAACTTCAGGATTGTAAGTTTAGTGTGTAAGCTTTGTCCACTGTGCTACCTCCCCAGCTGTTATAACAAGTCACTAATGACATCATCTCACATCCCATTTATATTATGACTACTTTCTGATATAGAGACTAAATTTCAACTCAACCTAATTAGGTAGCAGGGGATCTACTGTTAGTACATATGAAAGTAATATATAATTTTGACTACATTTCCCACAAATATAGCACAAAACATTACTTATAAAAGCTAGTGCAAATGATTTAAGTAATAATGTCACCCATTCAAGTTATGACATGGATGTAATACATAGTTTCAGTTAGTCTACCCGACACAAATTTCAGAAAACTAGGCTGTATTGGTTCAGAAACTTGCCTGCTTGCTTTACAGAACACTTTGTTAAGTGAAAGGAAGAATAATGTCTCCAATTGAAAAACAGAGGGAGTTTGGGCTTTCAGAATGCAATTGCCCAAGTTATAGTGAAGTAAATTGATCTGAAATCATTCAGATAACAATGTGATGGGCAGTGGACAGCATTTGTTTATGAAGACAGATTATGCCAGGCAAATCTGATTTATTTGGCCTTATAAAATTACTCAACAAGTTTGTGGATAAAGAAAACTCCATGGACAAACAATATATCTAAATGTTTGTAAAAGCTTTTGATGTGGGTCTGCATGAGATTACGATAATTGAAATGCTGGGAAGATGTTGCTTAGATAGCAATGCAATGGTGTAGTTATCAAATTTAAAACAGAGCAATCGTAAAAAACAGATCATATGATCTAACTGCTATCTTTGGCAGAAGACCATATAGGAGCTAGTTTCTTTATATAACGATATTGCGAGCAAATATGAAAATGATTTAGTCCACAGAAATAAGTTTATTCTTTCATGTATATAACATCTCACAAATAGAATTAGTTCAAATTTGATTAGTGGGACTGGGGAGGCAGCTCATCAGTAGAGCACCAGTCATGATGTCTACCCAAGACTCCTCTCTCTCTTTCAAACACACATTATCTCTCTCAAATCCCAAAAATTACATAAGTTGGACCAGGAACTTGGCCCAGTGGTCATGTGCATGGTGTGTACAAGTGAGATGTGGGGGCAGACTCCAGCACCGCATTAATTTAAAAAAAATACTACTAATTACTTATTTGTTTATTGCTTTTAATGAAAGAGATACAGAAAGAAAGAAATAGAGAGACCAGAGCATTCCTCAGCTCTGATTTATGGGAGTGTAAGGGATTGAACCTGGGACCTCTGAGTCTCAGGAATAAAAATCTTTTTGCTCATCAGAGCCCTCCCTTCAGCCCACTGAGTCACTTCTTCAGCGGCTATCATGCATTTTTAACTTTATATTTCATATTATAATGAATCTAAATCTGAAACCCAGTTTGTCATCACTTTCCCAAGTGTAACCGACTTACTACATAGCAAGTGGTTTCTCCAATTAAAGACATATAAATTCTGCATCCTTTATCTTCAACTAAATTGCATTTACTTATTATATTTTCAAATAAGTACCTAAAATTGTGAGATATTGATTACTAAGTACTGATTAACACTTGTTCTTTTATTTTTGTATATTATTATTAGTACTGTTATTATTATTTTACCATATTAAATATAGACTGGAAATGTTGAATAAAATGGCATTTACCACATACAAAAAAAAAAAAATCTTTTTGCAGAACAATTATACTATCTCCCTAGTTCCCTTTCTAGATTTTTAAGAACTGAGAGATCACTTAAAAGACAATAGCTACAGTAATGGTAAAAATTTTAAGACAAACAGCAACTAATTATAAATAAAAGATTAGGAAAGAAGAAAGGAAGGCAAAAAGATTTTTTTTCCCTGTCATCAATAAGGTTTCATTGCTCTAAGCCAACTTTTTCAGATAGAAACTGAGAGTCTGAGACAGAGAAATAAGGGAGGGAGAGAAAGATAACTTCAGTGCAATGGAGACTGGACTTGAACCTAGGTTATATGCATGAAGAAGTAAGTGTGCTATTCAAGTGAGCTATCTTGCTGACCTCAGTATGGTGGGTTTTAAGATTTCAATGTCAAATGGGAAAAATACTTTCTATATATGCATATAGTTCATACTAAAATATTTAACATTATCTATGAAAACACTACTAACTAATCAGAATTGACACTGGTCACAGAACTAGAGCAGAGACTTGAAGGACCTCTTAATATGTTGGACATTAACTTTTTTTAATGCTTTATTAACTTTCTTATATTTGATAAGATAGAAAATAAGGGGGGGGGGTGGGCAGTAGCATAGTGGGTTAAGCACACATGGTGCAAAGCGCAAAGACCAGAGTAAGGATCCAGGTTCAAGCCCCCAGCTCCCCATCTATAGGGGGTCACTTCACAAGCTGTGAAGCAGGTCTGTACGTGTCAGTCTTTCTCTCCCCTTCTCTGTCTTCCCCTTCTCTCTCAATTTCTCTCCGTCCTAACCAACAACAATAACAACCACAACAAGGGGCAACAAAATGGAAAAAAACAGCCTCAAGGAGCAGTGGATTCGTAGTGTGGGCACCGAGCTCCAGCGATAACCCTGGAAGCAAAAAAAAAAAAAAGAAGAGGGAAGTGGGGGAAGGGAAAGGAACCTGCAGCACTTCTCACCACTCACGAAGCTTCCCCCTTGAGACTAGGGTTCTGAATCCAGGCCTTTGCTCAACAGGGTGAGCCACCGCCTGACCTCCAGGAAGTGAGTGGTATTTGGGAGAAACTGTAATATAGAAGAATTTTAATATTTTAAAAATGATATAACTTTTCTGTTGGGTACCAACATTCTAATAGAAGAACCAAGAAAAATTTAATAGGTCAAATTACAAATAAATGAAATGAGATTTTAATGACTAGATTTCTTTTTTTTTAATTTCTTTATTGGGGAATTAATGTTTTACATTCAACAGTAAATAAAATAGTTTGCACAGGTATAACATTTCCCAGTTTTCCATATAACAATACAACCCCGACTAGGTCCTCTGTCATCCTTTTTGGACCTGTCTTCTCCCCCCCCCCACCCCAGACTCTTACTTTGGTGCAATACGCCAATTCCAGTTCAGGTTCTACTTGTGTTTTCTCTTCTGATCTTGTTTTTCAACTTCTGCCTGAGAGTGAGATCATCCCATATTCATCCTTCTGTTTCTGACTTATTTCACTCAACATGTTTTTTTCAAGGTCCATCCAAGATCGGCTGAAAACGGTGAAGTCACCATTTTTTATAGCTGAGTAGTATTCCGTTGTCTATATATACCACAACTTGCTCAGCCACTCATCTGTTGTTGGACACCTGGGTTGCTTCCAGGTTTTGGCTATTACAAATTGTGCTGCTAAGAACATATGTGTACACAGATCTTCTTGGATGGGTGTGTTGAGTTCCTTAGGATATAGTCCCAGGAGAGGAATTGCAGGATCATAGGATAGGTCCATTTCTAGCCTTCTGAGAGTTCTCCAGACTGTTCTCCACAGAGGCTGGACCAATTGACATTCCCACCAGCAGTGCAGGAGGGTGGGTTCCTTTGACCCCACACCCTCTCCAGCATTTGCTGCTTCTGCCTTTTCTGATGTATGACATTCTCACAGGAGTGAAGTGGTATTTCATTGTTGTCTTTATTTGCATTTCTCTGACAATCAGAGACTTGGAGCATTATTTCATGTGTTTCTCAGCCTTTTGGATCTCTTCTGTGGTGAATATTCTGTCCATGTCCTCCCCCCCATTTTTGGATGGGGCTATTTGTTTTCTTCTTGTTGAGTTTGACAAGCTCTTTATATATTCTGGTTATTATCCTCTTGTCTGATGTATGGCATGTAAAGATCTTCTCCCATTCTGTGAGGGGTCTCTTGGTTTGTGTGGTGGTTTCCTTTGCTATGCAGAAGGTTTTGAATTTGATGTAGTCCCATAGGTTTATACTTGCCTTAGTCTTCTTTGTAATTGGATTCATTTCATTGAAGATGTCTTTAAAATTTATGTGGAAAAGAGTTCTGCCAATATTTTCCTCTAAGTATCTGATAGTTTGTGGTCTAACATCCAAGTCCTTGATCCACTTGGAATTTACTTTTTTATTTGGTGAAATATAGTGGTTCCCATATTTGGGAGCTACTCTCTTCCCTGATACAGCTTTCTGTTCCTTTTTGTAGCCATGACATCATCTCCCCAGACAATAACTTGGGTCCACCTGCATATCAGATGTCAGGCTCAGGGAATATAACTGAAATAGGCCCTTTGGAATATAACTAAAATAGGCCTACTAGCTATCTACAAAATGGAGACACCCCCCCCCCACTCTTCATCTGCACTATTTCAGCCTTTAGGTTCATGATTAGTCAGCAATTTGTTTGGCTTTATATGTTAACTCTCTTTTCAGCCACCAGGTTCCAGTATGATGCCAACCAGACTTCCCTGGACAGACAACCCCACCAACGTGTCCTGGAGCTCAGATTTCCCAGAAACTCACCCCACTAGGGAAGAGAGAGGCAGACTGGGAGTATGGACCGACCTGTCAACACCCGTGTTCAGTCCTTCCACCTTCTGTACCCCTTTTTGATAACGCTTTCCCCCCCTTTTTAAATTGCTACCAAGGCTAGTACTTGGGCTCGGTGCCAGCACTATGAATCCACCACTCCTGGGATACGGGGTTCTGGTGGTGGGAACTACGTGGAGTTGTACCCCTCTTATCCTATGGTTTTGTCATTGTTTCCTTTTTATAAATAAAATTAAAAAATAATAAGATAAAATAAAGAAATAAAGAAAAAGGAAAAAATGTTTGCCAGGAGAGGTGGATTCATAGTGCTGGCACTGAGCCCAAGTACTAGCCATGGTAGCAGTTTAAAAAAGGGGGAAAGCGTTATCAAAAAGAGGGATACATTGAATGGATTTTCAACTAACTAAAATAAAGCTTTAAACTGAACTGTATCTATGACATAGCCTCATATAAAGAAAGCAAACATGAAGAGACTACAAAAAGGAAAAATGTAATTTGTTATTCATGTGTATGGAGGTATATATATACTCGATGTGTACAACCACACTGTTCTTTTCAAGTATATGAATGGGGTCTGTTGATAAATATAAACAAATAGGTATGAAGTTTGATAAGACTCTCCCCCCACATCCACACCAAGGTAGGCATCCTTTATTATTGTCTAGAATGCTTACTGGGAACACAAATGCATATGATTCTGTAGAGGGAAAAGCTGGCTAGTCAGTGCCCACCCATACAAGTTTAGAAGCAATGCCAAGTACACAGATACAAGTACTGAACTCTAGTACGAACCAGTGCTGTGGTGGATTTTTATTTAATTCCATTTAATTTTCATTCTATGAAAAGAGGTGTGACTCAAGAGAGATTAAGTAAAATTTCTAAGATCTCAGATTCAATAAATGACAGTGCTAGAATTTAAATCTACTCCTTTTAGAAAATACTTATTCCTTTGAGACTGAAAGCTAAGAGATAAGTATTCTTAAAGAAGTATCTCTATAAATTAGGAAGATGATGTCTTTGTGCATATTGGCAAAGATTTAAGTGTCTGCTGTATAGAGAGTTATATTTGAGCCATAGAAGTGGCTGAGATGCTTTGATAAGATAAAAACTATCTTAGAGGACAGACAGTACTAGTGATTTGGAATGTGAGAATTGATTGAGCGTACGAAATCATCACATGCCCAGCAAAACAAGTTAAAATTCCTCTCCATTATAGCATTTGTTGAGAATCCTTTCTTCTAAGTCAAGTTCACTCTTTTCCAGTTACTTATACTTTCTCAAGTGAATCCCAATTTCAACAGGCTTTCTCACGACCATGTTAAATTGTATGCTTCCTCTACTCTTAAGTTTTTGAATGTGAAAAGCTATCTATTTTACTACTTACCACAGGGAGAAAAACACTCATATAAACAATATAATAATACAGTTCATCAATCAATTATTTAAATCTACTCTATAGTTAAATGGTTAGGGCCACATCAAAGTCTGCTCATTATTTTAATATTGCTCTAGTGGAACTATCTCATCCCCAACCTTTTCCACAACTCCTCTGCAACCCAGAGCTTTACTCCAATGCGGCCATTAGAATCATCTTTCATAAAGAAAGATTTGATTATATGAGTTAAGTGTCTTAGAAAAACCAGTGGCTTTAACTGAATCACATTCATGTCCAACTTGTAGCATGTAGTGCTCTTTGCAATCTGCTCCCAATTTGTTTCCCTAGCTATGGCTCCTCCAATTCTTACCACATCCCTGTATTGCAGGAACAGTAAACTGGTGCCCCATTTATGAAGAACACTATGATGTTGTGACTATTTGATAAGAAACTGGGGTCCAAGAACTTACTCTGAGTCAGACACACAACAAGTCAGTGATAGAATCAGGATTCAAATTCAGACCCAACTCCAAAACATGAGCTTAATACAAAAAACTGCACTGTTGTCTATTATATGTCTGGGGGATTTTGTTTTAATCATATGAAACAAAATGAACTTGGATTATATTAAATGCTGTGTAACCAACACTACCCTGTATCATAGTTGACATCAAATATAAAACAGTAATAGTTCTGTAAACCAGTTAGTTTTGTTAAAATATATATGTGTATATATATATTATATAATTTATTTCTTTAAAACCAGAACACTGTTCAACACTGGTTTATGGTGGTGATTTAGGTATTAAAGTCTTTTCACATAACCATTATGATGTCTCCCCAGCCCTATGAAATTATAGATGCCACTAGTGTCAAAGGTTTTTCTCGGAGGCTGGGTGGTAGTGCACTGGGTTAAGCACACATAGTGTGAAGCCCAAGGACTGGCTCAAGGATCCCAGTTCAAGTCCCCGGCTCCCCACCTGCGGGGAGGGGGGTTGCTTCACAAGCTGTGAAGCAGGCCTGCAGGCATCTATCTTTTTCTCCTCCTCTCCGTCTTCCCCTCCTCTCTGTCCTATCCAACAACAAAAGCAACAATGGAAAAAAAGATGGCCTCCAGGAGCAGTAGATTTGTAGTGCAGGCACTGAGCCCCCGCAATAATCCTGGAGGCAAAAAATAAGTTCTCCTCTGCCTGAGCTACTTTAATAATAATAAGAGCCACGGAAACCGAACAAAGGTTTATGAACAGACATTCATGCTCGAGGTCCCAGAGGTCTCAGATTCAAGGTCCAGCACCACCATAAGTTAGAACTGAACGGTACTCTGGTAAATAGTAATAATACAATAATAATACCATCTACTTTAAAAATATTTTGTTTATTATTGAATAGAGACAGAGAGAAACTGAGAAGGAAGAGGAGATAGAGAGGGAGAGAGACAGAAATACCTGTAGCCCTGCTTCACCACTTGTGAAGCTTTCCCCCTGCAGGTGGCTTGCACTGTAGTGTGTGTGCTTACCCAGGTGTGTCACCACCCAGCCCCCAAACCATCCACTCTTTACGGCTCAGTTTGTACCATGTACATATACTGTACTAATCATTCTAAACATATAATATTTAATTATCAAACACAGTTTGAATTATAACTATTTTGTAATAAGAACCTGGGTTCAAGCTTCCAGTCCCCATACGCAGGGGTAAGCTTCACAAGTGGTGAAACAGTGCTGCGGGTGTCTCTTTCCTTCATCTCCATGTCCCCCTCAATTTCTCTCTCTATCCAAAATGAATAAACAAACTATTAATTTAAAAAAAAATCAAACAGTAGTGGAATTGTATTCAAGACTGTCTCATTTCACAGACTATACTCTTGGCTTCTACACTACATAATCTTTTGTAGGTCCTAGATTTATTTATTTTTATTTACTTTATTTTAATTTGGGGGGCTGACTGTTTTCATGCAGAGGGAGTGACAGCACAGTACTGCTGTCACCCCTCCCTCCCCCCATGTAGCCTGATCTTGCCAGTCTTGTTTTCTGTCGTCTAGTTTCCTGGCACAGCTTAAGATAGTTAAGAACTGAAGAACTGGGGTTACTTTTCCCTGGAGGGGCCAGTTTCAGAGGAAGGAAAAGAGGGACTACTTTTAGTCTTGGGTCAAATGAGTGAGATGGGAAATAAAAGGCCCCGGGGATATACAACGCCAGGGAGGATTTCTATCCTCAATTTTTTCCCATGTGTGCCTGGATTCTCAAATATCTAGACTCTAGAGCTTCTCACCACTTCATCTTTCCTCCTTTGTGCTCAGGGAGAATGGACTCCAGGCATGTGGGTGTCAGAAGTCAAGAACAATGATGGTATTTTTTTAATCTGGGAAGTCACCATTTTAGTCATCAATTAATTTTTTAAATATTTATTTATTTCCTTTTGTTGCCCTTGTTATTTTTATTGCTGTAGTTATTATTGATGTCCTTGTTGGATAGGACAGACAGAAATGGAGAGAGGAGGGGAAGACAGAGAGGGGGAGAGAAAGACAGACACCTGCAGACCTGCTTCACCGCCTATGAAGTGACGCCCCTGCAGGTGGGGAGCCGGGGGCTCGAACTGGGATCCTTCTACTGCCCGACTCCCAGTCATCAGTTAATTTTTGTGTATGCCAGGTATTACTCTAGACACTAGATACACAGCTATGAGCAAAAAAAAAAAAAAAAAAGACTCAAGTAAATAAAGTCCCATGGACTTCATAGTTTGCTCGGGGACAAAAGACAATGAACAAACAGATAAGTTAATGATCTGGAGGTAGACAGTGGTGAGCGTCAGGAAGGAAAAAGCAAACTGAGTAAAGGGTCAGAAACTGACGCAAGGTAGTAGCAGGCACTGGGGTCCTTGTGAGGGAGGTCAGAGAAGAACCTTCTGAGGTGGTGTTCTTTAAGTGAGTGAGGTGAAACGAGAAATGAGAATATCTAAAGAAACACCATTCTGGTTGAATTCAGCAGCCTTCAGATGGAAGTGTGTTTGCTGGTCAAGTCTGAAGCAAATAAGGAGACCAGAGTGTGTGGAACAGACTCAACACACCAGAGTACAGTCAGAGATAGGGTTTAAAAAATCACCGGGGGGTGGTGGTGGTGGTGGTGGTGGTGGTGAGTGGTGGCACACCTGGTTGAGCAAAACGTTACAGTGCAAAAGGACCCAGGTTCGAGCCCCTGGCCGCCACCTGCAGGGGGAAAGCTTTGTGAGTTGTGAAGCAGGGCTGCAGGTGACTCTCTATCTCCTCCTTCCCTCTCAATTTCTGCCTATTTCTATCCAATAAATAAAGATTGTACTTTTTTTTTTTTGAAAAAAATAAAATAAAATAAAGAATCACCAGGGACTAAGTGGAGCTCTAGACTGTTCTTTTAAATATGGTGGGAAGTCACTGGGGGACTTTGAGCAAAGGAGTGAAGTTACTGGATTATATTCTAAAATGACTCATTCCTGTGAATGAAAACTGCACTAAGGCAGGGCAAGAGTGTGTGCAGAGTGACTAACAGAGCATAATGGAGGAGACTGGAAAAGTGTTTGGGTTCAGGAAATGCTCTGAAGATATGGGCACAAATGATAAGAATTGCTCAAATGAGTCTAGATGGTGGGGTGGTGATGAACCTGGTTGAATACACGCACTGCCATGTGCAAGTACCTGGGTTGAAACCCTTGATCCCCACCTGACTCTGCTTAACACAAGGGGAAGCTTCAGGAGTGGTAAAGCAGTGCTGCAGGTGTCTGTCTGTTTTTCTCCTCTCCCATTCTCTTCTCAATTTCTCTCAATCCTATCAAAGTGAAAAGGAAGGAAAGGAAAAGAAAGGAAAGGAAGGGATGGCCATGGAAAGCAGTGGGTTTATTGTGGAGGCATCAAGCCCCTGGGATAACCTTGGTGGCAATAAAAATAATTGCTAAGATGCCTTGCCATGTATGCTGCCCAGATTCAAGCCAGACCCCCACTATTTTGAAGGAAATTTTGGTGCTGTGGTTCCCTTTCCCTCCTCTCTCTACCCCCACTTTATTTTTCTTTCTGAAGCCATCTGTCTTGAGCACTTAAGCCCCAGACCAAAAAAAAAAAAAAAAAAAAACACAACAAAACAGAAAGATTTGCTATATTTGGCTAGTGGCAAAATTCTTTTTCCTTCTCTGTCAAGTTGAATGACAGTTGCCACTGAAGTGGTCCCAGGACAATGCAATCCAGACTTTCCCCTTAGCACCAGCTACCAAGTCCTGCCCCGCTGTTTAGGGATGGACCTGTAAAAATCTTTCCTCTCTTCCTCCTTCCTGCACTACCTTTTTCTTCCTTTTGTCTATGCAGTTTATGAGTAGAGGTGCCATTTAACAAGATACAAATATGGCTGAGGGTGAAGATATCAAGAGTTTTGCTTCGCACTGCAAGATCTTCACATCAAAGATATATTTGGAGACTCAATCCTATGGGCATAAAAAAATGGAAGGAGGGAGGAGAGTTCCAGAGGCGGAGCTACAAGCAGCAGCAGATCTCTTTCCCTCCCCTCCCCTCCCCTCCCCTCCCCTCCCCTCCCCTCCCCTCCCCTCCCCTCCCCTCCCCTCTCCTCTCCTCTCCCGGATCAACTAGGAATACCAAAGGAAACAAAACAGGACTAGAATGACCACAGGAATCCACTAAATCACCAGTGAGTACAAACACGTGTGGCTGGTGACAGAGAGGAGCGTAGGGAGAGATTAAGTGACTGCTAACAGTCCAGCAGTTTATCAGTTGAGACACCACCTCCAGTCTGCTCCACCAACAAGGGGACAGCTGAAGGGAGGAGAGGACTCCCCACTCTCAAGTGCAACTCTGAGTCTCCATTGCTACTGCCCTCAGAATCTGGAGCAGCGACAGGGAGGGACACTAGGGGACAAAGATCTAACCAGGAAACTCAGGAGAAGACCTATACCTCGGTGGCATAACTGTGGGGCTGTGAAAGTCTCTTTGCATAACCAATGGATTACCTCTGCCACACCCTGCTTTATCTCTTGGTCAGGAGTCAGTGATTAAGCTAAGAAGCCTATTGATAGTTTAAAAGCCCTCAGGCTCCCATAGCCTACAGGGAAGAAAAAAAAAAAGAGAGAGGCTTTTAAACCACTGAGCTCCAACTCAGGGATTAAAATACTAGTGAAACAACTGTTAACTTCCACCACTGTGAACCCTTTAATTAACTTACTTAAACATAAGTCAATCCAGGCAATAGTGATCAGTAATTTGAAAAGTACTGATAAAGGGAACTCATAACATAATATATAAAATGGTTAAAACAACAAGAAGAAATATTGGAGAAACGAACTAGGACAAGAGTCCAGCTAAAAGTCCCCCAGAGGGTGAAGCACAAAACAACGAGTTCAACATCCAAACATTAGCTAAGAAAATAATCACAGGAGTGAGTAAAGAATTTGAAAAAATTGTAATCAGAAATACAGGAACAACAAATGAGACTATGGAAGAAAATACTAATTATCTCATGGTTATTAGAGAGCGGAAAGCTGAAATCGCTGAGCTAAGAATGCAACTAGCTGAAACAGTATCAGAGCAGGGCAACAAGATAGATGAACTCCAGAAAACAGTAGAAGGCAGAGAGAACAGAATCAATGAGGCTGAAGACAGAATTAGCAAGATCGAGGAGAATTAGAGACAACTAAAAAAGAAGTAATAGATCTCAAAAAGAGATTAAGAGATGCTGAAAACAACAACAGAGTCCTATGGGATGACTTCAAAAGAAACAAAATACGCATTATTGGCTTACCAGAGGAAGAAAGAGAAGGAGAGGAAGAAAGCATTCTCCAGGCCATAATAGCTGAAAACTTCTCTGTTCTAGACAACATCAAAGACATAAAGATTCAAGAAGCCCAGAGGGTCCCAAACAGAATTAACCCAGACCTAAAGACACCAAGACATATCATTCTTAGAATGGAATGGAATAAGGATAAAGAAAGGATCCTGAAGGCTGCAAGAGAAAAACAAAGAGTCACCTACAAAGGAAAACCCATAAGATTAGCAGCAGTCTTCTCCACACAAACACTACAGGCCAGAAGAGAATGGCAAGACAACCAAAAAAGAAAACTACAGACCAACATCTCTGATGAACATAGATGCTAAAATATTGAACAAAATTCTAGCCAACCGGATACAGCAGTATATCAAAAAGATTGTTATCGAGTGCTCAATGAGAAAGGCTTTCAACCAAGAATACTATATCCTGCTAGACTGTCATTCAGACTAGATGGAGGCATCAAAACCTTCTCAGACAAGCAACAGTTGAAGGAATCAACCATCACCAAGCCTGCATTGAAAGAAGTTCTGAAAGGTCTCCTATAAACAACCAGACCACCACAAATAGGACATATATCAAAACACTCTAAAACTCTACAAGAATGGCGTTAAAATATCTTCAATCTTTGATATCAATAAATGTCAATGGCCTGAATTCACCTATTTAAAGACACAGAGTAGGAAGATGGATCAGAAAATACAACCCAACAATATGCTGTCTACAGGAAACCCACCTAACTCAACAAGACAAACACATTAGAAAACAAGAAAAAGCACAAATAAACAGCCTGACTGCACATCTTAAAGACTTAGAAGAAGAAGAACAAAGGAACCCTAAAGCAACCAGAAGGACAGAAATCACTAAAGTTAGGGCAGAAATAAATAACATTGAGAATAGGAAAACCAAACAAAAGATCAATGAAAGTAAATATTGGTTCTTCGAAAGAGTGAACAAAATCGACAAACCTTTAGCCAGACTCACAAAACAAAAAAGGGAGAAGACCCAAATAAATCGGATACTAAATGAAAAAGGAGTTATCACAACAGACACTGCAGAAATTCAACATATCATGCGAGGCTTCTATGAACAACTATATGCCACCAAGCTAAAGCCAACATCACTCTGATACCAAAAGCAGACAGGGACACAACCAAAAAAGAAAACTACAGACCAATATCTCTGATTAACATAGATGCTAAAATACTGAACAAAATTCTAGCCAACCGGATACAGCAGTATATCAAAAAGATTGTTCATCATGACCAAGTGGGGTTTATCCCAGGCATGCAAGGTTAGTTTAATACACGTAAATCAATCAATGTGATCCACCACATAAACAAAAGCAAGACCAAAAAACACATGGTCATATCAATAGATGCAGAGAAAGCCTTTGACAAAATACAACATCCCTTTATGATCAAAACACTACTAAAAATGGGAATAGATGGAAAATTCCTGAAGATAGTGGAGTCTATATATAGCAAACCTACAGCCAACATCATACTCAATGGTGAAAAACTGGAAGCATTTCCCCTCAGATCAGGTACTAGACACGGCTGCCCACTATCACCATTACTATTCAACATAGTGTTGGAAGCTCTTGCCATAGCAATCAGGCAGGAGCAAGGAATTAAAAGCATACAGATTGGAAGAGAAGAAGTCAAACTCTCCTTATTTGCAGATGACATGATAGTATACATGGAAAAACCTAAGGAATCCAGCAAGAAGCTTTTGGAAATCATCAGGCAATACAGTAAGGTATCAGGCTATAAAATTAACATTCAAAAGTCAGTGGCATTCCTCTATGCAAACACTAAGTTAGAAGAAACTGAAATCCAGAAATCAATTCCTTTTACTATAGCAACAAAACAATAAAATATCTAGGAGTAAAGCTAACCAAAGAAGTGAAAGACTTGTATACTGAAAATTATGAATCACTACTCAAAGAAATTGAAAAAGACAGAAAGAAGTGGAAAGATATTCCATGTTCATGGGTTGGAAGAATTAACATCATCAAAATGAATATACTACCCAGAGCCATCTAAATTTAATGCTATCCCCATCAAGATCCTAAGCACATTTTTTAGGAGAATAGAACAAATGCTACAAATGTTTATCTGGAACCAGAAAAGACCTAGAATTGCCAAAACAATCTTGAGAAAAAAGAACAGAACCGGAGGCATCACACTCCCAGATCTCAAATTGTATTATAGGGCCGTTGTCATCAAAACTGCTTGGTACTGGAACATGAATAGACACACTGACCAGTGGAATAGAATTGAGAGCCCAGAAGTGAGCCCCCACACCTATGGACATCTAATCTTTGACAAAGGGGCCCAGACTATTACATGGGGAAAGCAGAGTCTCTTCAACAAATGGTGTTGGAAACAATGGGTTGAAACATGCAGAAGAATGAAACTGAACCACTGTATTTCACCAAATACAAAAGTAAATTCCAAGTGGATCAAGGACTTGGATGTTAGACCAGAAACCATCAGATATTTAGAGGAAAATATTGGCAGAACTCTTTTTCACATAAATTTTAAAGACATCTTCAATGAAACGAATCCAATTACGAAGAAGACTAAGGCAAGTATAAACCTATGGGACTACATCAAATTCAAAACCTTCTGTACAGCAAAAGAAACCACTACCCAAACCAAGAGACCCCTCACAGAATGGGAGAAGATCTTCACATGCCATATATCAGACAAGAGGATAATAACCAACATATATAAAGAGTTTGCCAAACTCAACAACAAGACAACAAATAACCCCATCCAAAATGGGGGGAAGACTTGGACAGAATATTCACCACAGAAGAGATCCAAAAGGCTGAGAAACACATGAAAAAATGCTCCAAGTTTCTGATTGTCAGAGAAATGCAAATAAAGACAACAATGAGATATCACTTCATTCCTGTGAGAATGTCATACATCAGAAAAGGCAGCAGCAGCAAATTCTGGAGAGGGTGTGGGGTCAAAGGAACCCTCCTGCACTGCTGGTGGGAATGTCAATTGGTCCAACCTCTGTGGAGAACAGTCTGGAGAACTCTCAGAAGGCTAGAAATGGACCTACCCTATGATCCTGCAATTCCTCTCCTGGGGATATATCCTAAGGAACCCAACACATCCATCCAAAAAGATCTGTATACACATATGTTCTTGGCAGCACAATTTGTAATAGCCAAAACCTGGAAGCAACCCAGGTGTCCAACAACAGATGAGTGGCTGAGCAAGTTGTGGTATATATACACAATGGAATACTACTCAGCTGTAAAAAATGGTGACTTCACTGTTTTCAGCCAATCTTGGATAGACCTTGAAAAATTCATGTTAAGTGAAATAAGTCAGAAACAGAAGGATAAATATGGAATGATCTCACTCTCAGGCAGAAGTTGAAAAACAAGATCAGAAGAGAAAACACAAGTAGAACCTGAACTGGAATTGGCATATTGCACCAAAGTAAAAGACTCTGGGGTGGGGGTGGGAGGGTGGGGAGAATACAGGTCCATGAAGGATGATAAAGGACCTAGTGGGGGTTGTATTGTTATATGGGAAACTGGGGAATGTTATGCCTGTACAAACTATTTTATTTACTGTAGAATGTAAAACGTTAATTCTCCAATAAAGAAATTTAAAAAAAATGGAAGGAGGGGGCGGGTGGTGACACACCTGGTTGAGCATACATGTCGCTATACCTGGATGTGAGCCCCTGGCCCCATGTGCAGAAGGAAAGCTTCACAAGTGGAGAAGCAGGGCTACAGATGTCTCTCTGTCTCCCTCCTTCTTTATCTCCCACTCATCTCAATTTCTGGCTATCTCTATCCAATAAGTAAATAAAAGTAATAATAAATAAATAGATGAATGAAAAAAGAGTAAATAAATGAGACTACATCACTAAAAAGCCGCAATATATTGAATGCAACCACACAATGATAATCAGGCAACCCAGTAAATGGGAGAAAATATTTGCACACCACATATTCAACAAGTGACTGCTATCAAACATCTATAAAGAACTGGCACAGGGGCCATGCTAATCTTCTCTATATCATTTCAATTTTAGTCTATGTGCTGCTGAATACGGGCCACAGATCAGATCAAATTGATGGGGTTTATAGTCAACAATTTCTATACACCTTTCTCATATTTGGGAGCTACTCTATTCTCTGATCCAGCTTTCTGGTCCTTTTTCCAGCCATGACATCATCTCCCCAGACAATAACTTGGGTCCTGTCCATGGGGAAAAAAAACAAGTATAGTCATGGCCTCTTTGGAATATAGATAAAATAGGCCTACTAACTATCTACAAAACGGAGATACCCCAACTCTTCATCTGAACTAGTCCAGCCTTTAGGTTCATGATTAGTCAACAATTTGTTTGGCTCTATATGTTAGCTTTTTTCATTCACCAGGTTCTAGATGCTAGCATGATGCCAACCGGTCTTCCTTAGGCAGACAACCTCATCAATGTGTCCTGGAGCCCTGCTTCCCCAGAAACCCCTCCCCCCCGCCACTAGGGAAAGAGAGATAGGCTGGGAGTATGAATCCACCTGTCAACGCCCATGTCCAGCGGGGAAGCAATTACAGAAGCCAGACCTTCCACCTTCTGCATCCCACAATCACCCTGGGTCCATACTCCCAGAGAGATAAAGAATAGGGAAGCTGTCAGGGGAGGGGAGGGGGTACAGAGCTCTGGCGGTTGGAACTGTGTGGAGCTGTACCCCTGTTCTTCTCTGTTTTTTGTCAGAGTTTCCTTTTTATAAATAAAAATTAAAAAAAGAAATAGACGCACTCAGAAACTTCCACAGTTCTAAGAAAAAAAGAAGAAGAAAACAAAAGAACTAGCACAGCTCAACAAAAGAGGTTGTGGAGAAAGGGCAACTCTGCTTCACTGCTGGTGGGAATGCAAACTGGTGCAGCCCCTTTGGAAGACTGTACGCACAGTCCTTAAACAAATAAAACCTGGGGCCCGGGTGGTAGTGCACCTGGTTAAGCGCACAGAGTACTAAGCACAAGGATCCGAGTTCGGACCCTCGACTCCCAATTTGCAGGGCGATGCTTCATGCCTCTCTGTCTTCCCTTCCCCTCTCAATTTCTTTCAATGCTATCCAATAAAAATGGAAAAAAATGGCCTCCAGGAGCAGTGGGTTCACAGTGCCAGCACCGAGCCCCAGCGTTAACCCTAGGGGCAAATAATAATAATAATAATAAAGAAAGTTAATATAATCAGTACATAAATTAAATCAACAGTTCAAATTAAAACTTCAATATTTCTTTTTTATTTTTAAATTTTACTTATTATTGGATAGAGACAGAGAGAAAGTGAGAGGGAAGGGGGAGATAGAGAAGAGAGAGACAGAGAGACACCTACAGCCCTGCTTCACCACTCGTGAAACTTTTCCCTTGCAGGTGGGGACCAGGGGCTTGAACCTGGGTCCTTGTGCATTGTAATGTGAGCACTTAACCAGGTGCACCACCGCCTGGCCCCAAAACTTTAATATTTCTACTTTACTTGCATTTATAGGATATCTCGTGTGCTTTCTAGCTACATGTGTCAGTTTACTTTTTAAATTTTTGAATTGGGGTTACAAGATTGTAATATTAAAATATATAGTTCCATACCTCACCCACCACCAAGTTCTGTGACCTCACCCACCCCCCCCCAAAGATAGCAGGTAGCTGCCATAGTTATCCCAAAGTCTCAGAAACTGTTTGCTTCGGGGTTTCTGTTTGTTTTTACAAATTCATGTGTATCAGTTCTCTAGATTATACATGAGAGAAACCATCTGGTAGTTGTCTTTCAAGACTTATTTCACCTTCAGTTCCATCCATTTTGTCCCAAAGGACACAATGCCGTCATTTTTATTGTAGAGTAGTATTCCATGAGACATATATCCCATAACGTCTCTAGCCAGTCATATCTCTCTTTCTCCCCCCTCCCTTTCCTCCAGGGTTATCACTGGGGCTTAGTTCCGGCACTATGAATCCACTGCTCCTAGCAGCCTTTTTTTTTTCCATTTTATTTGATAGGGCAGAGAGAAACTGAGAGGGGAGGGGGATACAGACGAAGAAAGAAGGGTGGAGAATCCAGATCCTTATACAGGTCCTTGTGCTTAGTACTAAGTGCACTTAACTGGGTGCTCCACCAAGCAGCTCCTAGCCAGTCATCTCTGGATGGGCATTTTGGCTACTGGGAATAACTCAGCTATGAACAGAGTAATGCAATATGCTCCTTCTAATTAGTAATTGCATGACTTTTGGATAAACGCCTAGAAGTTAGTATCGCTGGATCATAAGGTAATGCCACTTTTGTTTTTGTTTGTTTGTTGCATCCAAGTTTATCTCTGTGGCTCAGTGCCGGCGCTGACACTATAAATCCACCTCTCCTGGGGGCCATTTTTTCCCATTTTTATTTGACAGAACAGAGATTGAGAAGGGAGGGGACGACAGGGGGGGAGGGGAAGACACCTGCATACCTGCTTCACCGCTTGTGGTGGTGAACAGGGTGGTGAGCAGAGGCTCAATCCTGGATTGTTGGGCAGGTCCTTGCACTTAGTACTATGTACTTTTAGTGGGGTGTGCCACCTCCTGGCCCCCTTTGAAAAGCAAAATGGAAACCATCAATTAATTGGGTCCAAAGTTCAAAATTACACAAGAAGAATATTTCAACAGTTAAATGCACCTATTGAAATCAAAATAAAATAAAAAAAAATTTCATTTCCGAATTGTGAGAGAGTTTGCTTTCCAAGTTCTTGTGGGAGAACAGGCTTCTATTCACTGCTACTGAGACTAGCTTTTTATAATGGCATATGTATGTGGAGGTGAGGGGCAGAAATAAAAGAAGTAAAGCACTGGTCCTGAGGAGAGAGTGCACCCACACCACATCAAACACTCACGTCTGAGACTGGAAGATCCCAGGTTCAAAATGTGACACCACCATACGCCAAACCTGAGCAGTGCTCTCGACTTTTTATTTCATAATATATATATATATATATGTATATCCTGATTACTCTTATTTCAGAATTAAAAAAATATATTTATAAAAAGGAAACACTGACAAAACCCATAGGATTATTTCAGAATCTCTGAATTTAAATCAAAGTTATTCTAAAATTAAAGATAGGAGCTTAAAATGCAAATAAATTAGAAGACAGTTTAATGTTCATAAGTATTAAAATATAACAGAAAATGAAGATCTTGATTATCTAAAGGAGGTGAAGGATGTGATTGTTAAAGAAAAGATGTTAATAAAAGGAGTAAAGATTTGGCAATTTTGCCAGGGACTGCTCAATTCATCATAATTTTTATGTAGGAAAATGGAACAAGAAGTGTTCATACCCTCTTCCTCTGTCTGCCACCAGGATTTTTATAGGGGTTCTGTACCTATACACTTCCCCAGTAACCAGATATAGATATGGATAGACAGACAGACAGACAGACAAAGGCAGAGACAGGGAGAGAAGGACAGACACCACAGCACTGCTCCCTCACTGGTGAAGCTTTCCCTTTGCATGGTGCTCCCAAGTGCTGGATAAGAGCTCAAACTCAGATGCTCCTGCATAGTCATGTCCGTCCTACAGAGGGAGCTAGCTCTCAGCTTCTGGAACACACTCTTTAACTCAAAAAACCCTCTTAACCCTTAAAAATATTTTATTTATTATGTATTTATTTTGGATAGAGAGAGAAATTGAGATCAAAGGTGAGAAGGAGGGAGATACACACACCTGCAACATTTAAAAACTTTTATTTATTAATTTACTATTGGTTAAAGACGGAGAGAAATTGAGAGGGGAGGGGGTAATAAAGAGGGAGAGAGACAGAGAAACACCTGCAGCCCTGCTTTGTCACTCATGAAGCTTTTCCCATGCAGGTGAGAACCAGAGGCATGAACCCAGGCCCTTGTGCACGTAACATGTGCACTCAACCAGGTGCGTATTACCACCTGGCCCCTTAGCTTCACAATTTGTGACGCTCGCCCACTGGGAAAAAGGGGGAAGATTGTGGCACAATCAAGACATGGCACTCATCTCTCTTCTAGGGCCAGGCTGAAATAGCTGGCTCTGAAGAAAGCTCTTCCTTTGTGATTCCCATCTGATACTGCAGTGTTCCGGGGGAAGGTACCACAACTAATACCAGGAAGAATTTAAAGCAACTCTTAGCATTATTTCCTGATTTTGCATGCTCACTGCAAGAATTCTGAATTTATAATCAAAATTTGAATTTAAAATGTTTAAAGAAACACATAAAACCAAAATTCCTGTTACACAGAGGCAACTCTGACTTTTTGTTATATATTCATTGAGTGGCTTTTCTTTTTGTCATCTCTAGGGCTTCCTTACTCCAGATGGACTTTTTCATTTACAGAGACAAAGACAAAGAAGGTGAGGCGACAGAGCACAGAAGCTTCCCCAGCATAATCGGGATGGGCTTAAACCTGCCCTGGTGTGTTTTTTTTCCTTTTAGAATTGAGTCACATCTTGTACATGCAACTTTGCATTCAATTTTTTTTGTTTACTATTATAATATATACTGTCCATGACATTGCATTTTTACGGTCACCTATTTGTGTCACCTATTTGTAAACAGTCATGGACATAAATTTTTACCCTTCATTTTGATTATATATTAAAAGTAAAACTGGTGAATTAAAAGGTTTACCTCCCCCCCAATCTTCATTGGGGCTTCATAGCTCCACACCAACATTATCAGACAGACAGACAGAGACACAGAGAAAACACCACAGCACCAAAGCTTCCTTCAGTGTGGTGGAGGCTGGGCTCAAATCTGGGTCTTGTGCATGACAAATTAAGTGCATTATCTGAGTGAGCTCAAACCCCCACCCCTCTTATTTTGCCTCCAGGGTTATCACTGGGGGCTTGGTGCCTGCGCTCCTGGAGCCCGGGGAGGGGAAGATAGAGAGAGGGGGAGAAAGACACAGAGAAAGAAGAGAGAGAGAGGGGTGAGACACCACCTGGCCTAGATATATATGGGTTTATTATTTTTTTTCACTCCTGATTGCTATATCGTTACACTGATTTCCAGAAATTCTGATATAAGATTACATTGGGGAAAAGGAAGAGACCTATTAAGAATGATTTTAGGGGGTCGGCAGTGGTGCAGTGGTTTAAGCGCACGTGGCACAAAGCACAAGGACCAGCATAAGGCCCCCGGCCCCCCACCTGCAGGGGAGTCACTTCACAGGTGGTAAAGCAGGTTTGCAGGTGTCTGTCTTTCTCTTCCCCTCTCTCTGTCTTCCCCTCCTCTCTCCATTTCTCTCTGTCCTATCCAACAATGAACGACATCAACAATAACAATAATAACCACAACAAGGTTACAACAACAAGGGCAACAAATGGGGTAAAATGGCCTCCAGGAGCAGTGGATTCATGGTGCAGGCACTGAGCCCCAGCAATAGCCCTGGAGGAAAAAAAAAAAAAAACAGAATGATTTTATCCATTATTGAAAGTATTTGGAGCAGCTAAATGGTGGTGCATCTGGCTAAACACACATTATTACCATGTTCAAGGTCTCAGGTTCAAGCCCCTAGTCCCCCATCTGCAGGGGAAAAGCTTCCAGTAGGTGACACAGTGCAGATGTCTCTAGTTATCTCTCCCTCTCCTTTCTCAATTTATCTCTGTCTCTGTCAAATATATATGTATATATATATATATATATATATAGAGAGAGAGAGAGATAAAAGGAGGGAGAGGGAGAGAGAAAGGGGGGAGGGGAGGAGGGAGAGAGGGAGGGGGTAGAGAGAAAGAGAGATGGGAAGACAGTAATTGATAGGGGCATGGTGTTTCCCTCCTGAGGCTTCCCTGAGTTGTGGCACAGTGCGTCACGTGTCTCTCCTTCTCTCTATCTCTCCCTCTCTCCCCGTCTCTCTCATCCTCTTATCATCTATACAAAAATGGCTCTAGGAGCAGTGAAGTTCTCATAAGCACTGGGCCCCAGGGATAACCCTGGTGGGGAAAAAAAAAAAAGAACAAAAAGTATTTGGTAGCAATACTGCTTAATTTTGAACAAAGAGAGGAGAAATGGCTGCTTGCCTTTGTCCTGTGCTCTGTTTCACCTGGTAGCTTTTCTTCAAAGTGAAGTAGGTTTTAGCACATGTAGGGGAAATGCAAAGGCTACAAAGTATGGGGAACAGCAAATACATTTACTTGTGCAGTGAAACTAGAGAAACTTAAGTTCTCACCCGCCACTGGCTATTCACTAGGTCTGAGGGCTGTGGTAATAGGAGAGGAGAGGTGAGAAAGGGCATCTCTAGCAAGTGAAGGAGATGACTGAGGCATCTGTAGAATAAGCGAGTTACAGGTGACAGGTTCAGCAGTGTCCTGAAAAACTGTCCTTTTCTTTCCTCACACAGGAATGAGGGGAACAGAGAGAAGCAAAACCTCTGACAATTGGGGTGTTGCAAGTGTTCTCTGCTTTTAAACTAGAGATTTCAGGGTCAACTTCTGTAAAAGAATATTCAGGGATTAAGACAGTTTCATGTGTGCCAGTTTCTCTTCTACACAATTACCCCCGCTGTCTGCCACCCCGAAAACAGCAGAGGGCGGGTGCGCCTTGAACACTGTCTCTGAACGGTCTCAGGAAGAACACATGACAATTACTGAGCGAGTGACTGAACAGAGGTAGAGATGGATGGACGTAGAAAAGGATGAACATGCCTGCTGTCAATCTGATAACTAACACCATCACTATTCACTCTGAGTTTTCTGCCCATCGTTTCATTAAGTATTCTGACAGTATTCCTCTTTTGACTTTATTTTTTTAAATTTTTAAAACATTTTTTTATTTATAAAAAGGAAACACTGACAAAACCATAGGAAAAGAGGGGTAAAACCTCCCACAATTCCCATCACCAGACCTCCGTATCCCCTCCCCTCCCCTGATCTTTTGACTTTATATTGTCTCCATTCCCCACCCCCAAAACAGAAGCATATTCTCATTTAGTTGAAAGTAGAAAGACTGAGAGAAGGAAACTCAAATATCAATTTTTCTTTCTGTCTTCAGCAGAAAAATTTTTCAGTAAAAAAAAAAAAAAGTATTTATTTATTTATTTATCACCAAAGCACTGCTCAGGTCTGACTTACAGTGGTACTAGGGGTTGAACTTGGGAACTCAGAACCTCAGGCATCAAAGTCTTCTGCATAACCATTATGCTGTCTCCCCAGCCCCAAAATATACAATTTCAAAAGCAACTGTCATTATGTCACTTAAAAACTTTCATAGGTTATTTGTGCTAGATAATAAAATCCAAATTATGTGACCTGGTTTTCCTTATATTCTATTCACAGTAAGATACACCATGATTTTGCCTTTGGGAGAGGGGATAAAGTTTATATTAGGGTAAAGTATACTCTGAGGATTAAATCCAGGCTCTCATATGTACAAAGTATACACTTTACTACTGAGCTATATCCCTATCCCCCACCTCAACAATTTAGAGAGGGAGAGAGATGCCTGCAGCATTGTAGTATGTGCACTCACCCAGGGGCACCACTGTCTGCTCCCGATTTAACAATTTTAAATGTGCAATTCAGTGGCATTCACAATTGTGCTGTACGTTCGTTCATCACCACTATGAATTAACAGAATTTTTTACGACTCTAAAAAATTCTGGGAGGGGGCAGCCAGTGGCCCACCTGGTTCAGCAAACATAGTACAAAATACAAGGACCCACGCAAGGATATGGGTTCCAGCCCCGCTCCTCACCTGCAGGGGGTCCAACTCAGGAGCATGAAGCAGGTCTGTAGGTATCTCTCTTTCTCTCCCTCTTTGTCTCCCTCTCCTCTCTCAATTTTGCTCTGTCCTATCCAATAAAATTGGAAAAAAATGGCTGTGGATTTGTCGTGCTGGCACTAAGCCCCAGCAACAACCCTGGAGGAAAAAAAAATCCAAATGATTAAGCTTTAAATAAACATTCCTCTAATCCTAGATAAGCTATATTTCCCCCCCCTGTTGTCACTCAGGTTAATGCTGGGACTCAGTGTCCTCATGATGAATACAATGCTCCTGGTGGCCTCCCCCCACTTTTTTTTTGTTTCCCCCTTTATTTTAACTTGATAGGACAGAGAGAAATTGAGAGGGGATGGAGAAGTAGGGAGACAGAGAGACACCTGCAACACCTTCACCACTCATGAAGTTGCCCACCTACAGGTAGAGACTGGAGGTTTGACCTCGGGTCCCTGAGCATGGCAACCTGTGTGCTCTACCAGCTGCACCACTGGGGGCGCCTATACTCTAGTTTCTGTCCCTAGGAGCCTGTTTATTCTACAGCATGTAGTGAAATTTTATAGTATTTGTCTTTTTGTGTCTGTGGCTCATTTCACTTAGCCAACTGTTCTCAAGGCTCATCCATGTTGTATATGTGTCAGAATTTCCTTCCTCTCCCTTCCCCCCTACTTCATTCCTTTATATGGTTGTACAGTATTGTCACTGGTCTATATCACATTTAAAAATTTAATCTTAATGTATTTATTGGATAGACACAGTCAGAAATCGAGAGGGAAGGGGTAATAGGGTGAGACAGACACCTGCAATACAGCTTCACTCACAAAGCTCTCCCTGCAGGTGAGGACTGGGGGCCCAAACCCTGGTCCTTGCACAATGTAACATGTGAGCTCAACTGTGCAAGCCACCAACCACCCCACACCTCATATTTTGACATACATTTGCCTACTGATGGACAGTAGGCAGTTTACATTACTAGGCAATTCCGGTAATGATTCCTAAAGGGACACTGGTGTTGGAATGTGCTTCAGTCCCAGCGTTTAATTCTTTTGTGAATGTGCCCGGGAGTGCAAGTGCCTGACCACATGCTTACCTAGTACTTACCTAGTAATCCTAGTACTAAACTGCAAATCTGGAAAAGCATCTTTTAAAGGGGGCGGGTCGGGCGGGCGCTATTTTGGGACTGAGGAGATAGCTCAAGCTGTTAGAGTACCAAATTGCCTGACAAATTCCCAGAGGTCAGAGGTTCAGTTCCCTGAACCATTGTATGTTAGAGCTGAGCAGTGCACTGGTCTCCTCTCTTCTATTATTATTATTATTATTATTATTATCATTATTAGCCTCCAGGGTTATCGCTGAGGCTCCGCACCCTCTCTATGAATCCACTGCCCCTGCTATATTTTCCCATTTTAATTGGATAGGACAGAAAGAAATTGACAGAGGAGGGGAGATAGAGAGAGAGAGAGGGAAAGAGAGAGAAAGAGAGATACGTGCAGACCTGCTTCACTACTTGTGAAGCGTCCGCCCGCAGGTGGCTCGAAGTGGGGCCCTTGTGCTTCCTACTCTGTTCACTTAACCTGGTGCTCCACTGCCTGACTCCCTCTCTTTTTCCTTTCTCTCTCCTACTCCTTCTCTCAAAATAAACAAATGTTCTAAAAAATAAGTAAAAAGGGTTACTGTATTAAAAGTCTTACATAAGACTTTCCAGATTACGCAATATGTCATGGCCATTAGGTGCAAGAGTTCAGAACTTGAGTTAGAAGTTATACACTCCAGGAATGACCAACTTGGGAAACTAAGTTTATCTCTTGGTACTTTTCACAGTAATTTATGTAGGTAAACTTAAAATATTTCTAGTAGTGATTCAGTACATTGATTTTGATTATGAATTATCAGGCTTACTTGGTGTATGATTTTGTACGCTATTTAATGGAAAACACCATGATGATACTGTATTTTCTTCAAACTACGGGTTCTAGTTTTTATCAGTAAATTATTAAGTCAACTTATTTTCTATAATCGGCATTTAGAACTGAAGTAGAAAATACAAGAGTGCATTGCAGTTAGGGTATTATTGCAGTTAGCGGATATTATTTCGTGGAACTTGTTTCAGCTGCATGTATGTGTACTGTAAAATATCGGTCTTCTCCTTCTCCTTTTTTTAACCAGAGCACTGCTCAGCTTTGGGTCATGCTGCTGCCGAGGGATTGAAGCTGGGAAATTGGAGCTTCGGGCATGGGAGTGTGTTTGCATAACTGTTACGCTGTCTCCCCCACCCTAACATATATTTCTTGTCTAGGATGTGATCAGGCAAAAAGAAAGAAAGAAAGAAAGAAAGAAAGAAAGAAAGAAAGAAAGAAAGAAAGAAAGAAAGAAAGAAAGAAAGAAAGAAAGAAAGAAAGAAAGAAAGAAAGAAAGAAAGAAAGAAAGAATAGTAGCTTGCAGTCACTGATGTAGCACAAAGCACCTGGGCGAGGTTACCCCGGGCTCCGGGCGCCTGTCGTCACTCGCCGCACAGCCTCCTCCCGCCGCGCCGCGCCTGTGCGGAGACACCACGGAGCCTCGGCGGCCGGCTCGATGCTCTCTCTCTGCTACTGCCACTCTGCTTGCTCACTTCTGTGATCCTGTACGTGTGATTATGCACACCTGGTATCAGATAAATACACCCAGTATTACTTCATTCCGATTCACATGTCGCATTATTAAATATCTTCTGAGACATTACATCAATAAATAGTATTTCACTATAATTCATATGGACTTGATAGTATATTAGTAAATGCCATCTCACTATGATTTGTACTGTTGGCAAACATTATTTCCCTGACTTACTATATCACTAAATATTATCACCTTATGAACACACACATGACAGATTCGCATGTCAAACATGTATATTCTGACATTTTATGGAACACGTAGCTTCCGGGGCTCCCTGGACGCCGACGCAGGTGGACTTTCCCCGGCGGACCCCCGGCCGCGTCCCTCCCGCCACGGGCACCGGTGGAGGCCGAGGCCGCCCGCGCCGGTCAGCCAGGCGGAAGCGGCGAGTGGAGAATCCGCCTCCTCCGCGCACAGCGGCCGCGCCCGCCCGGAGCCCTTCTCCGCAGATGAGTCCGCACAGGATCTCCGCCGCGCGGCACCCGCCGATCGATACGCGATGGCGGACGTGCTCCGGCCGTCCAGTGCCGCCCGCCTCTCGGCCTCGTAGGCTGGGAACCCGCTGCGCCCGGCGCGCACCCTCCCGGGACGCCGCCCCCCGCACCTGCCGCCCCGGCTTCGGGGCTCTTCCGGACTGGACTTTGCACGGCGCCGCCCAGCCCACCGCGCACAGGGCCGGGGGAGCCGGCTGAGGCGGGGAGCGCCGAGGGTCCTCAGCCTCCGGACTGACTTACCCTGTGGGGTCTTCGCGCGGTGGGTCCCGGGCAGCCGCCCCGTGGGCCGCGAGCAGGTGGGGGCCCCGCGGCGGCCGCCCCGAGGGCCCGCGAGAACCGGATCTCACGGACGCCCCGCCCCCCGACGCCCGCTGCCACTCAGGATTGGTCGAGCCGGCCCGAGGGCGGCCCCGGCCCACGTCTCAGCTATAAAAGCGGCGGACGCATGACCGCCGCGGCGAAGCTCGGAAAGCTGCGGTGTTCGCGGGCCCGCTCGGCGGGCGCCCCATTTCTCATTGTCCCCCCTACCCCACCCCAGCGCTTCCGGCTCCACCATGCCCAGGGGCTTCCTGGTGAAGCGGACTAAACGGACGGGCGGCTCCTACCGAACGCGCCCGGCGGCGGCGGCGGCGGAGCGGGTCTTCTCCCTGCTGGGACCCCAGGGGGCGCCGCCCTTCCCCGAGGAGGTGTCCGCCGCCTCCCGGCCCGCTGCCGAGCGGGCGGAGCCCCCGACCCCAGGGGAGCCCCGAGAGGGGATGGAGGAGGAGGAGGAGGAGGAGGCTGCAGCCCTCGGGTTGTCTGGGTCGCCCCGCGGGGCGGCGGGGGGGAGCCCAGGCGCGGGCGCGCGCGAAGACGCCGAGTGGCGGGCGGAGGGCGGGGAGGCTCCCGGGCCGGGGCCCAGCCCCGCGAGGCCGGCGGGCGCGGAGCTGCGCCGCGCGTTCCTGCAGCGCTGCCTCAGCTCGCCCGTGTCCGCCGAGTCCTTCCCCGGGGGCGCCGCCGCCCTGGCCGCCTTCTCCTGCTCGGCGGAGCCGGCGGCTGCGCCGACCTCGGGGGAGCAGTTCCTGCTGCCGCTCCGGGCGCCGTTCCCGGAGCCCGCGCTGCACCCGGACGCCCTGCACGGCCCGAAGCGGGCGGCGGGCGGCGAGCGGCGGCACAAGGCTCCCGCGGGCTGCGCGGCCGGGCCCGTGGCGCCCGGGGCCAAGAGACCGAAGGCCATGAGGAAGTTGAGTTTCGCCGACGAGGTGACCACGTCGCCGGTGCTGGGACTGAAGATCAAGGAGGAGGAACCCGGAGCGCCGTCCCGGGGCGCGGGGGGCGGCCGCACGCCGCTGGGGGAGTTCATCTGCCAGCTGTGCAAGGAGCAGTACGCCGACCCCTTCGCGCTGGCGCAGCACCGCTGCTCCCGCATCGTGCGCGTCGAGTACCGCTGCCCCGAGTGCGACAAGGTCTTCAGCTGCCCCGCCAACCTCGCCTCCCACCGCCGCTGGCACAAGCCGCGGCCCCCGGCCGCCCCCGCCGCCGATGGGAAAGCTCGGCCGCCGCCCGCGTCCGCGCTGGGCGCCGGGGCCGTAGCGTCTCTCCTGGCGGACGGGAAGGAGAACAGCCGCGCGGAGCCGGGCGCCGATCAGCACCCGCAGGCCGGGGACAGCGCCGGGGCGGAGCCGCTCGCGCGGGGCGCCCCGCGCCGAGGCTTCCAGGTGTCGGCCCCCCCGGAACCGCCGCCGCCGCCGCTCCCCTACCCCGAGGGGCCGCTGGGGCGCCGGGCGCCCGGGGCCAGCGGTGTGGGGGCGCCGGACATCTTCGTGTGCCCGTACTGCCACAAAAAGTTCCGCCGCCAGGCCTATCTGCGCAAGCACCTGGGCACCCACGAGGCGGGCCCGGCCCGCGTGCTGCCCCCCGGCCTGGGCCCCGAGCGCGGCGGCCCGCTCGCCTTCGCCTGCCCGCTGTGCGGGGCGCGCTTCCCGTCGGCGGACGGCAGGGACAAGCACCGGCTGTGGCACGCGGTCCGCGACGAGCTGCTGCTGCCCGCGCTGGCCGGCGCCGCCCCGGAGGCTCCCAGCCCGGCCGTGGCCGTGGCCGTGGCGGCCGACGGGGGCGCGCAGCAGATCTTCTCGTGCAAGCACTGCCCGTCCACGTTCTTCAGCTCCCCGGGGCTGACTCGGCACATCAATAAGTGCCACCCCTCGGAGAGTCGGCAGGTGCTGCTGCTGCACATGCCGCTGCGGCCCGGCTGCTGATGTGCCCGCCGCCTGGGCGGGGGTCTCGGCATGCAAAGCCACTCTCTTGTCTCTGCCCTCTCTCTCCTAAGACGCCCCCGCATTCGGTGTCCCGCCAGCAGCGCGGGCAGCGAAATGTTCAAACCCTTCTCTAGAGCAGGTATGTATGTATGTATGTGCTACACACGTTTGTGGTAAAGGACTGTCAGCTTCAAGCCTTCGCACCCCCCCCCCCCCAACGAAAATAGGATTTCCCCTTCAAACTCTGGAGACGAACGAATCCTATATGGCCTGTAATTCCTATGGAAAGTCACAGTGAATGCGTGCATGTCTCGGTGTCTGCAGAGGAGTCTAGCCACCAGAAATGGTAAACATGAGTTTGGTTCGGTTGTTTTTTCTTGCCATCGCAGGCACGTGTGTAGTTTCTGTCTCAATAGGGTCAGATATCTTGCATTTGTATATTCTGTGAATTAAAAGTTATGTGACTGGTGCCAAACTTACAGGGGGGTGAAATGATTCAAGACCTTTGTGGACCGGAAATGTAAGAGGATAGCTGTGCTTTGGGGGGGGTGGGGGGTGGGGAGGGCATCACCCTTTTCTTAATCACTAGTCCTTTCTTGAGTTAGTGTTTGGAGGTGGGGAAGATGCTATTTTACTGAAAGGAGTTCACACCCCCCAAATTCTCACTTTTACTTTGCGTGCAGTATTCAGGAACAGCTGACTTAATACTCTCCTTAAAAATAGTTTTTTGGTTTTTTTTTTCATTTTGTTATAGGACTTGGCTTCTAAAGTTTGACTGTTTCCATAAGGCTTTACCAAATTGTTGAGTGCTTGTTTTTAATCTCAGACTTTGTATTATATATGAACCTGTTCACCTTAAAGGAGTGGATACCTTTATGGAAATCCAATATGGAACCAATTCATTCAGTATTCAGCATTTTCTTTTCTTTTTTGTAAATCACTTTCAGTGTACATTCTGTACCCATATTCTAATAGCCAGAGTTTGGGACGCTGGCCTAGTATTGCTTGACAGCCCATACTTGTAAGATGCTTACCACCAAATAAATGTACATAGCTGGCACTCTGTTGTGTTCTGTGTTTGTCTTGTTGAACACAGCCTGTTTTCTTCCCCAAAACTGCATTTCTCTCCCAGAAAGCCATTATCCTACTTCAGAATCTTAGTGACCCATTACACAGAATTAAAAGGCAGGAGAAACGACATTTTGCAAAATGAATGCAGTGGTGCAGAAATGCAATGGGAAATTTCCCTTTGATATCTGATTGCTGAGATGAAGTTCCCAAAAGGTAACCATTCTTAAATCTAAAGATGCTCTTCCCACCCCCTCCAAAGTTAATAGAAAACATACATTTTTAAAAAGCCTGTGAATAGTATTACCTGACACACACACACTCTCTCCCAAGCTGTACTACCCAACTAAATCAATCTGGTATTTTCATTCAATTTTGTTACATATACTCAATCTATTGGATGTTCATTAAAAGCAAATGAAAGTGCTTTAAGAAATGTATAAGCAGCTATTTTGACTTCCCATTTTGTGATTCTTTATCATGATTGTGGAACACTGCTTCGATTTGTTCCCAGAAACTTATCCATTTATCTTCTGTGTAACATTTCATAGGAATTTGAATTTTACCCTACAGTTTTAATAGCACATTTTATTAATAAGAAAATAAAAACTCAAGTGTGTAGAACTTGTGGAAGGTTTAGAAACTGTAAAGTTTTGTTCCTGAAAGTATATTAGAAGACAGTGAAACTGAAGAGTTTAAAGACTCAAAAGAGATGGAGATAAGTCAAGACTTTAACCAACAGCACTGGGTGAAGTTGCTGGATGGCTATTATCAAGCTGGGAAATATCCTGTTTTTACTGACAGATAGGATCTCTAGGAAATAAGTTGTTATCTTGAAAAGGTATTTCAAATTCTTTTTTTCATACCTAAGACGATGTAGATTTATGCTTTATATTTCATCAGTCATGCAGCCCTGCTTACTAAGTCTGAAAAAAATAGATGAACTTTAAGACACTAATCAAAACTCTTGAAGTGATAAGAATATTTTATTGTATTATTAAATACCTTATCTTTCCACTGTTACAAATTTGTAGATACTACATGAATACATAATTTATATGTTATAGTTTGCTGGTATAATGTATTTACACATGCAGTTAGTACCAATGTCATGCTACATTTCCTTAGGAGATGCCCATTCAAAACAAAATGTGAGTAAAATCTGAGCAGCTTATCTACTATAGGAAAATACTTCTGGAGGATGGAATGTTTACCAACCTGCACCTGAAAGTTCAATATTAACCATATTAGATCCGATTTAGACTCCTGGGTCATGTTCCCTTTTGCTTTCATAATACACATAATTTAAGTAACACAGTGTATCAGAAAACCTCCCTCCCTCCCTCCACCCATTTTTTCCTTTGTGGTATTTTACAGAGAACACAGATACACCAGGATCGAGCAGCCAATCATAGTGGGCCACAATCTTAAACTGTAAATGGCATTTAAACAGTGATAGCACTTAAAAAGCAAAACACTAGAAAAAAAACTGGTAGCTAAACAAAGTTCAGCACAATGATTTTTCTGGTTATTAGGTATGTCATGCCATCCCCTGCTTAACTAAGATATGTCACTTTGGGAAGAAAAAGTTAATTTGAGTTGGAATTTGAAATGCTGAAAGATAATTTATTTTTCTTTAATTTGTAACATAAATAGACCATACATATTCTTTGTATTAACAGCTTTGCAACTTTTGTTGTAACTTTACAAATGCTTACATTAAAAAATTTACATTTGTAAGAAATTATATATCTGCTGACTCATGAAACTACAGTAGGGTACAATAAATAAAATGAGACTATTTGTCCAATTATGTTTTGGCTCAAAGTTAATCATGAAATTAAAAGTAAAACTTAAGACATAATTTCTAGGAAAGTAAAGGGTGTAGAATAAAATTCCACCCCTCCCCCATAACATGGCAGCTTAAGAGTGTGGAGGGAACAAAAATCCAACTGAATAAGCAACCCAAATCTAAAATTGGAAGTTATAAATTATTTAAGTCCAGTGTTTTCTAAAGTAAATGTTCAGGAAAGAACATGCAAGCCTGAAAGGGTTAACACTATGTTCATGCTAAGGTGGCCACTGCTGGTCACTGCTGGGCTGCTTGTCTCCTTAGGATTTATTGGCTGAGCCAGAGGAACGACGCAGCTTCATGGACATTCGGCTTTTGCTAGTTCGAGGAGACATTGGAGAGGCCAGGTCAGCCCCATCTACCTGCGTTGCTGTGGGAGTTTCACTGGGTAGAATCTCTGGGTAGGAGCCTGTGGGGAACATCAAGAGCATTAGTAAAGGCCTCTGGCCTCACATCCCAGAAGAAACAACCTACTGCTACTGGTCGGTAGCGTAGATTCCAGGCCTTAATGAGGTCTTTTGAGAGGAAGGAGTAAGCCCAAAACTTGCTAGTTACAACATCCTATTTTATTTAAAACTCCGTGACCTCTTGGCTCCTGTGATTACATGAACAAGAAAGTGCCAAAATCATCATTTCTAGAATGATGAGCCAGAATCAGGCAGAGAGCTCCCAGAAAAGCAATGGGAAGCAAAATCTTTGGGCCATAACCATTAGCATGCAGGGTACGACTTAAGAAGCAGGTGAGAAGGATCAATTCCTACCACTAAGGTACAGGGCACAACTAAGTAAAGGGCCTTCATTGCTCAAATATGAAGATAATAGCATCCATATGGTTCAAAAAAAAAAAAAAAGATTTAGCAATGCAAGACCCTTACACATGCAAAGTATTTATGCTTTTTAAAGAAAGATCAAGATAAATTCCTGGGAAAAGGAGGACAAGAATTCTCATCTGGAAGTCAGTCAAAACACATTAACTAATCCCCACAAAGGTCCCAATTTAGAAGAGATAAGCAATATGTTTTGTTTTTCTTAAATGTTGCTGTTTCACTATTAGGCATCACAAACAGGAAACTAGTATAATTAGTAGGTGTAAAATTTTGAGAATTTAAAAAAGTGTCAATAATTTTTACCTCTATATTTCTGTGAATTATAAATCCTCTATAGTAATAAGAAACTACATTAAAATCTGTAAGCATAACAGAATGCTAAATTCTGCACATATAAAAAAGCACATTAATCCAGATTTGATATGTCTTAGGAACACGATAATTTTCTCCATGTGTGTTACAGATACATCACACAGGATGCAAGTTTAAACTCAGACATTTCCTTTCTCTGTACAGTGACTTTTGGCCTACTTGTTACGTCAATGCAGCAGTAATTTAATGAAATACTTTTGCTTCCACTTCTATAAAGTGAAACATTTGTGCTTGAATTGATGACTATTTGTAATGAGACAAAACTATTTAATAAGTATAGATGCAGTTGAGATGGCTTACAAATTAAAAATGAATCTCTACAGAACACTTCAAAGTGTTTTTATGGCCAGATGTTCTATTTATACTTAAGAACGCATAAACATTGTCAAAGAAAAATATTTTATTACTGTTCACAATGCTGGTCAACTGCTTGACTTTTCAAACTAATTTCTCCAACATTCTTTCTTTTCTGATTGACATGAAATTGGCCTTCAAAATATAAGGAGAAGGAAATATATTTCTGTTCACCTTTACTCTTCCTGAAGATCAGAATTGGTTCAAACTGGCCCCATACTGGAAAACCTAGAGGAGAATATGAATCCATGGCCCATTTAAGGAAAGCTCTGCAGATGGATGGCAGAAGGAAGGTGAAGAGCAGTAGCTCATGCTTTCTGGTAATGCACTGCGATTCCCGGCCATGGCTATTTACCTTGAGATGGCCAATGCTTTCTAGTGGAGGTTTTGGGAGGAAGAGAACTATCACTTTGTTGTGAATGAAGAAATGGAGTAGCGAGCAGAAGTGAAAAAACAAAAGAGAAGACAGATAACAGATATGAGAGATGCAGTGCAGAATTTTACAGGTGTTAACTGAAGAGCAGAGAGGAATCAGGTCTCTATTATGAAATACAACTGGGCATGCAGTGTGCCAGAATGATGATGCTTCACAATAGACAATGCTTTGTAGATTCAAATGTCATACTTACCAACTAACAAAAAAAGTTCAAATAGGAAAAAAGGAAAGGAGAAAAAAGTCTATGAGAGATTCTATTAAGTTATCTACCTTTTCAAACACTGTAACTAGCAGCATGTTATACTCATCACTTAGTAGAAAAATCTAGAGCTATACTGTCCGACATGACAGCCAAAACCCACAGTGAGATTTGCTGCATTGACACATTAGTCATATCTCATGTGTTCAGAAACCACACATGGTTAGTGGCAACATTCTAGACATTGAAGATACAGGACATTTCCATCATCATCACCGGAGAACACTGCTTTCAAGTATGCCAGATCAAATGAAAAGTTACTTCAGAATACTCCCATCCTTCTCCTTTCCAGTCAACTGAGAGTCAAATCAGGCTTCTTAGTATCTACTAGTGTCTATAGCTAATCAGCACCCCTACACATATTTCACCAGGTGATGTTTGTGCTGTGTATTCAACATAACCAAACTCTATAAAGGTGTTGATCTATTTTTCTTTGAAACATTCTACTAGGTTGTTGGAAAAGTCATGGCGCATCATGACTTTTCTGACGACTCAGTAATAGCAAATATTTCCCATTTTCTTGGTTTTGCTTGCTGATGAGTATAGACACTATAAAACTGCAAAAGTAACTGGGTTAACTATAATCTTTAAAAACAGTGTGAATTGACGGGCCAGGTGTTGGCAGACTTGGTTGAGCACACGTTACTATGTGCAAGGATCTGGGTTCAAGTCCCTCGTTCCTACCGCACTAGGGGAAGTCTCATGAGCGATGCAACAGTGTTGCAGGTATCTCTCTCCTTCCCTATCTCCCCCTTCCATCTTAGTTTCTTTATGTCTCTATCCAAAAAATAAAGAAATACAATATTTATTTTAAAATACTGTGATTTGGGGGACCAGGATAATAGCATAGCCCTGGCACACAGTATTTGCTAGCAAGAGGGCTCAGGTTCAAATATCAGCACCACTAATAGAGCTAAGTGTTGCCCAGGTCAAAATAAAAAAAATAAATAAATAAATAATACTGTGACTCTGAAATTAATTTCAATGCATACTGAACAAAGGTAATGCACTATGTTAAAAAGTGCATGGGCTGAGTGGTTGGGGAAATAGCTCAACTGGTAGAGCACTGAACTTACATGCCTGGGGGTTCAAGGTTTGATCTCTAGTGCCACATGTGTTAGAGTAGTGCTCTAATTTCTCTGTGTTATGTAAAACTCTGTCCCATATATAATATGTATTACTGTACACAAAGACCCAGGTTCAATCTCCTGGTCCCCACCAGCAGGGGAACACTTCACAAGCAGTGAAAAAGTGTTGCAGGTGCCTGGCTCTCTCCCACTCTCTACCTCCCACTCCCTCTCAATTTCTCTGTTTTATTATCAAGTAAAATACATAAAGTTAAAAAAAATAGATGAAACAGTATAGAAGTACAGATAAATGACTGGTTTCACTTAAAAGTATCAATAACTACTACTATTACAGACCAACAACAAACATACCAGTCTAGAGTCATCAAAGTTTACCTTTTTACAACTGGGGAAACTGGGTCTAGAATAGACCACTTTGGATGACAAAGCTAAGGCTTAATTTCAGGTCATTCTGATGCCAGAGCTCATGCTTCTCATATGGCAATCTTAAAAGTGCTGGCACCAAGTCCCAGTGCTAACTCTAGTGGCAATAAAAAGTATTTTAAAACGATTTTTTTCCCAATGGCTAGAAACATTCAAGATATGGACACTAAAGTCAACAGGTCCAGGCTCTTCCAAGTGGCTCTACATAAGCTTTTCTTTAAACAAACAAACAAATTAATAAACAGAAAGCCTCACAGAACTGCCAAGAAAATTAAATGAGAAAATGCATGTACAGTTCTTAGCTTAACAAGTAAATCCTCTATTACTTTATTATTTATTTATTATTTATTATTTTTTTACCAGAGTACTGCTCAGCTCTGGTTTATGGTAGTGCAGTGACTGGACCTGGGACCTCAGAGCATCAGGCATGAGAGTCTTTCTGTATAACCAATATGCTACCTCCCCCTCTACTAACTATTTTTATTATTGAAAATTTAAATCTGGTGGACAGAGATATAGTACAGCAGGTAGAGCACAAGACCTGCATTCATAAGGTCATGAGTTCAATCCCCTGTACCACATATACTACAGTTCTCTTACCAAGTAAATTTAAAATTTACATCTGAATGAAAGTTCTGTTGGGCATTTAACTTAATAATTATTGTCACAAAAGTTAATGTACTTATTTGAAACTGACATTTTTTGTCTTTAGTTCAGAACATAGGTCATATTTTCAAGTTCAAAATACTGAAAAAAGAAACATTTGACGATATAGTTTAATTTCGTAATATAATTCATTTTTAAAAGGAGTAAACAAATTTATAACTATGTAACATATTTAAGGAAGTTGTTTTTTCCACTGACACTTATAAATTATACATATATCTTTCTAAAGAGGTGAAATACCTTCAGACTTTTTTTGTGTGTGGTACTAGGACCTAACATGAATGGATTTTACTATTTTCAGGATGACCTTTTTCATTCTGTTTATTTCAGAGAGAGAGAGAGAGAGAGAGAGAAATATAGGGAGAGACATCTTAGCACCAAGTTCACTTATGGAGCGTCTGCTTGCGCTGTGACGTTCCTGTATGGTACCCAGGATTCAGCCTGGGACCTCACACATGGTAAGGCACCAGCTTAACTAGGTGAGCTATCTCCTGGCCCCTCAGATGTTTTGGTTTTGCCATCAGGGTTATTTCTGGGGCTTAGTGCTGGCACTATGAATCCACCGCTCCCAGCAGCAATGTTTTTTCTTTTTTCCTTTCTATTTTATTTGATGGAACAGAAATAGAAAAGGGAGGGGGAGAAAGAGAAAACTGCAGACCTGCTTCATCACTTGTGAAGCTCTCCCCTATAGAGTGTGGGGTGGGGGGTGGGCTCAAACCCGGGGCCTTGCACATGGTAGTATGTGCGTTCAACCATGTGTGCTACCACCTGGCCCCCCAGATACATTTTCCCCTTGAAATTAAAAATATATATATAGAGAGGCCAGGTAATGGCACACCTGGTAAAATCACACACATTACCATGTGCAAAGAAAGCCCCCAGTCTCCATTTGCAAGGGGAAACTGCACAAGCAATGGAGTAGTGCTATCAGCATCTTTCTCTTCTCTATCCCTGTTTCTCACCCTCTATCAAAGGGGGGAAAAAAAAAGGAGGGGGAGCTAAATGTAGAGGAAGGGAAAGGAGATGCAGAGATACAAAGTACCACGCCACCATCCATGGAGTTCCCTTTCGTACTGCCTACACTGCTCCCATGTGGTGCCGTGGTAGGAGACAGTGCTTTCTGCAAGCTAAGGCATGCACTCTATACACTGGGCTAGGCCTCAGCTAGCCCTTCTGCTTTTTCAAATCATCCTAAAGCCTGGGAAAGGGAGGCCACTTTAAAATAACTTTTACAGAAGAACACTAAGCCGAGGCTAAATGTTAATGGTTCATCCCATTCAGTGATTCAGAAATAGATTTGACTGTCATAATGCTATCCCATCCACCTGTGGCAATGCAGATTTTATGGAATAATAACAAAACTGAGATTAAAATAAAGGAAGCTAACATCTAAATCTTCATAATCACTTGATCTAGATAATTTCTTATTTTGAAGGCACAGAATTACTTGACACATTGCTATTTTTCATGTATTTAAATAGCCTATACATTTTCTAAACATAATAAACAAAATGGTATATATAAACAAGTGTACATTAATGTATTTTTGTAATATATGTGTGTGTAGAGACACAAACACCAATCAATTCTTTGATTTTTTTTTTTTTTCCTCCAAGGTTATTGCTGGGCTCGGTGCCTGCACCATGAATCCACCACTCCTGGAGGCCATTTTTTCCCCCTTTTGTTGCCCTTGTTGTTATAGCCTTGTTGTGGTTATCATTATTGCCATTGTTAATGTTGTTCATTGTTGGATAGGACAGAGAGAAATGGAGAGAGGAGGGGAAGACAAAGAGGGGGAGAGAAAGACAGACACCTGCTGACCTGCTTCACCGCCTGTGAAGCGACTCCCCTGCAGGTGGGGAGCCAGGGGCTCGAACCGGGATCCTTAGGCCGGTCCTTGCGCTTAGCGCCACAGGTGCTTAACCCACTGTGCCACCGCCCGACCCCCCAATTCTTTGATTTTTAAAGCTTCAGACTTTCTTAATTTGTCAAGAAAAAAACACAAAGGGAGGTATAGTTCCATTAAGACAACAAAGCATTAGAAGTCATTCTACATCTACCGCTCAAAAGACAAACTAGAGCTAACGATAGTAAAAGAGACTTAGTACGGGAAAAGCTCCGGGCGTGCTTTTAATATTGAACAGGAGAGAATATTTAATGGTTACTTTTAGTAATTCAGGCTCCTATTTATTGTCAGCACTCTAGGAGTTTTTAATTTAAAAAGACCTGATTTCAAAAGTTAGTGTAAATATCTAGATTCTGAACTTGCGTTATAACTTGGCCAAGACATGGGGCAATTTCATTTTAGAGTCAGAGGTGTTTCAAATACAAGAGAAGTTTTTTTTTTTTTTTTAAAAAAAGCCACTTACAACTTTTGATATTTCCCACACACATGCCTGACAAAGATAAAGAGACATTTTTCCTGTAACTTTTTATGGAAAAAAAAAAGGGCAAGAAAAATCTAATAATATTTTAACATGATTATGGAAGCTCAACAAAGTGTGACATCATGATATTTCCCTCAATAACCTTAGGGATAAAAATAATTTCCCTTAAGTATTAGTCTACTGCCACAGAGTCCATTCTGAGAAAATACAGTTATGAAATTTGTGGATCAACTCTGATACATCAAATGTGTTTTTTGTATCTAAGCTAAAGTTACCTAAAATTCTCCTTTTAGTCGTTTCAGTGTCATCACAGAAGGTATCTTACTGGAAATTTGTAACTAAAAAACCTAAAAAATAGTAATTTCCCAGAATATTCCACTTAATTAGGTTATAGGACTGGTTAGAAAGAACAGATATTATTCCTCATATACTGCAATTCTCTATCATTTAATTTCAAATTATTGCAGCCTTATTAATAAGGTCTTTTATTTGTATGAGGTATGCATATGTTATCTAAAATTGATTCTCAATGAATATATTTCCTTAAATTTGATCCCTATGTTAAAAAGATAAATGAGGGAGCTGGGTGGCAGTACACCTGGTCCAACAGATGTTTCCATGTGCGAGAACCTGGATTCAACTCCCTGGCTCCTCACCTGTAGGGGGAGCTTCTCATGCAGTGAAGCAGGTCTGCAAGTGTCTCCCTCTCTCCCTCTGTTTCCCATTCCTCTCTCAACTTCTCTTTATCCTAGCTAATAAAAATGAAAGAAAATTTAAAAAGTCACACTATTAAATCTTTTTTTTTTTTTTGCAAATACAACTCATGTCCATCTTGCTGTTATGTGGTTTATCCCATATCTTCTCTCTCCCCCTTTACTTACAACTTTAAAGATAAGTGTATACAAGGTAGTTTATAACTAAACTTGAAATTTGCGGTGGTGAGGAAATAATTCTTCAAATACTCAAGTGTTTTTGATTTGGTGGAAGTAAACATTTAATTTTACTGTGCTGAACTGAAAACTGTTTTGATAAAAATATACTTTATAACTATTAAAGTCTATGAAAACATATAAATCATACTTGGCAATATTGGAAGAAGTTTTTTTACAGATAAAAGCACTCAAATCAGGCTGCTCATTGCTAATGTTTCCTAAAAGAAAAGGCAATTTAAAAAAAAACTTAAAAGGCTTATATTAAGTCCACATTTTCATCACTCTTTAGTCATAACAGAAGTTTTACATTAAATAAGAATAAAAAAAGACAGTAACATACATTTTAAAATGAAGTCAAAGTTTTAATGTGATAGATATAAAACATTTACTTAATGTCTCAGAAAGTAAAAATACTTCTTTCTATAACAATCTGGCTAAATGTCCAGGATAATATGTAAATGAGGACAAAAGGGAGGAATATATATATAGGACCCCCAGTTGGTAAAGAGTGCAATGTGAAATACAAGCTTTATCAATTTAAGGGGCAGGGGCCAGGTGGTGGCGCACCTGGTTGAGCGCACATATTACAGTGCCCAGGACCCTAGTTCGAGCCCTCGAACCCCACCTGCAGGGGGAAAGCTTCACGAGTGGTGAAGCAGGACTGCAGGTGTCTCTCTATCTCTCCCCTCTCCATTTCTGACTATCTCTATCCAATAAATAAAGATAATAATTTTTTTTTTAATTTAAAGGGGAAAGCTAGTCTGAATGTGGTTCTGTCATCAATATAGCACAACTGTACAATCTGTGGTTCAATTATATGGCACGTAAATGTTATTAAATCTATTTCAGTAGTGCAGTTGATATTGTCGGGTACCCTCTATTTTTCCACTTATATTTAATAGTGTTCATTAAGTTCTTATTTTGTTGTTCATTAATTTATTTTCCATATTTTTTGCCATCTTTCTTACTGCCAAACTGATTTTAAATAATTTCAGCCCATTGAAATGGATCCTAGACTTTTTAATCTCTCTCAAAAGATTCAACTTAGTCTAATTTTCTCTTTGCTCGGTCTTTTATAGTCACTGAATGGTTTTGAAGTCTTCTGGATAAAATTATTTTTGTAATGGTCAATTAAATGGTGACTCGAATAGAATCTTTGATTCCATCAACTAATCTTCCATTGAATATTGCAATACTTTCTCAAATAAATTAGCTTAGGAAAAGAGTATTTTTTAAAACTTAAATATAAAGAAAATTTATAAAACATATTAAGTATTTGAAGCCTTACTGTGATAGACTTCAAGTATATTATATTTCTTTTCCTTTCCTTGAACACTATTACAATAGTCATCTTTGTATTTCAGGTGCCTTGTACAGTTCTAGGCACACAACAGAATGATCATTTGATGAGCCAAGATATCTAATACCAATGCAACACATCACAAAATACAAAGACACACCATTTCGGTTCAGTAATATTACTTTTTCATGCTGAGAAAAAAGAAAAAAAAAGTCCACACAACAAAGTGTAATTAATTAATTTCAGCCAAGGGTTCTATTATTAGTTATTTTTATCCCAGAACAAGTGTTAGTGTTTCATGCAGACCTCAGTTAGTAAATATAATTTAGTGACAACTTTTGAAATGTTTAGTATGAACCAGTGTTAAGTTTGCTTCTTGTTTAAGTTACAAACTTAGTGTTTTCTAATTTTTAAAAAAGAAAATAGGGGAAGAACAAAGGGTGTTTTGGTTGACACTTTGTCTTACCTTCAGATAAACAGAACTGATACTTAATGATCTAAAGAGGGAAAATAAAATAAATGAAACAATCATAAGGAGTGCAAAGTAGTACAGAATAGGAAGGCCATGAGTCATTTATTTACTTGCTGATTTCTCCAAAATTAGTTAATAGTTAAAATGCATTACCCTCTTAAAATGTTCAAACATTATGAAATAACTTACTGTACTAAGTACTTCTGACTCTAGACCACTTAGTTCAGCCTCATTTGCATAAGTATATGATAAAGGTAATATTCTTGGCTATTAAATTTTGATCCTCTAAAGCTGTAGGACAGGGAATGCTAACTCTTCTTTTGCAGATGACACCTTAGTAATGATTCCATGAAACACAACAGTCACCACCCAGTAGACCAGATAATTTGTGGTGCATATACTTTTATAGAAAATATATTTAGGTAAAGTATAAATCAAATAAAATGAGGTAATAAAAAATGTTTGCATTTCCGTGAATAGACTTCATTCAAGTAAGTTTTCCATCATTATAAAGAATCTTTAGAACAAAAGGGTATTGCATTTCAAGTTCCAATAGCGGCAAGTAACGGGTTCTAGCTATTAATCTTACCTGCATCAGATGGTAAATGATGGTAGGGAGCTGGAGAAAACACCTGTGCTGCAAAATCTTCAAATGTCGTTGGTTCTAAATGGTGCTGGACAATTGTCTGCAGGTATCGTGCCCTCTCCTCATAGCTGGTTTCCTTCCGTTAAGGATAAACTTAAATGAAGCTTACAATGAAGTAAGACTAGATCTCATCAGAAAAGAGTACTATGATTGCTAAGTTATTAGTTTTTAATAAATATAAATTTTCACTAACATATACACCATAAAAAGTATGGCACCTTAAAGAATGAAAATGGTTTTTAATGTAGGTTTGCTCTTAAGGAAATCATTATAACTGACGTTTATTGGAAAATTATTATGCTTCTCAACTGCTAAAAGAAAGGAGTAGTTTACTTGAGAAAGGACTCAACTGCTACCCAGTCAACCTAGGCTCATCTTATCAGTTGGATAGATCTGTAGATTTGTTCTGAAAAGCCAAAATAATATTGCTTAAAATACCATGTCTGAAATTCTATATTTGTAAAGATTATGAAAAATTCCTGCATATCTTTTTTCCCTCACATCTCTGCATTTCCCCCCAACAATTGTTCTCATTTTGAATAGAAGACTACTATTGCTGTAATCCTCGAATAACTTCACGCAGTTAAGATAAATACATAGTTGAATCTGTATATCAGGAAAAAAAGATACCTAGTCAATTATAACACTGAAACAAGCAGGAGTATTTGCAAAGAGTCTACAGGGCTCCTAAATGCTGTCTAACAAAGCATCAACAGGGCACTGACACTGACTGAAAAATACTGTACTTCCCTTTCACCACATTTTCTTCCCTGATATTATTGACAAGCAACCAGTACCTTCAAGTGTTGTTGCTTTTGAACAACCCACTCCAGGCTTCCTGTTTCAGCAGGGCTGATTGTGCTGTTAGCACAGAGAGGGCGAGAAAGAGAGAGAATATTTCTGTTGTTCACGAAAGCAACTATGGAAATGGCTGTCAAAATGTAGAGCAGCAGGCAGCAACATACAATTATCAGGAAAAACTCACATGCTGACTTCATGTCGTACAGTTCCTGAACTGAGAAATCAGTTAACCTTTCTTCTACAACTTTTGAAAGTTTTCCTGCTGTACTCAGCGTGCTATGTTGACAGGCTTTACATAATACACTTAAGTACGCATACAGAATAATGTGGATTGGCCTACTGGTTCCTATTTCTTTACTGATTTCCCCCCAAAACTCATTTTTTTTGAAATTTCTGTTCTTTTTAAAAAGACTGAAATTCAATTATAGGTATAAATTTTAGGTATTATAGAACTAGTCTACAACTAAGGACAAGAAATTTTGAGGAAATTCAAGATGATTATTAAGTGACAGATACCACAACCAATTAACATTCACAAAGGGTTATTGACTAAAGAGGAAAGAAGTTTCAAGGTTAAAGGCTAAGACTATCTTTCATCTGATACTTGATTTTTTATGTATTTTGCCCTCTAGGTGACTTTAGCACTCTCTTCTTACATTAAGATATGTTTTTATGCATCAAATGTTAAAATTACCCAAATTCCAATTCCTTGCAATCCATTATTTTCAGTTCTGTACACTGTTTGAACTTCTGAAGAATTTCTTTGAAATGGTAGCAACAGCTAAGATACTGTATTAAAATAATCAGTTGTAAAGATTTTATGGAAGGATAATAAACATTTTTGAGCGTTAACATAGGAAATACAGCACACTTTTTAAAAAAGAGGTATATAGTTATAAACCGAAGAGGATGAAACTGATGGTTCAATCTAAATAATACCACATATCTCACAACTTGTTGGAGACTACTTTTTTCATTGGGGGAGATTCACAGCTGCCGAATTTTCTGCAGTTAATAGAGTCCTTTGATTCACAGCAGTGCCCCTTGTACAAAAAATACTGGCCTTTGTGTATTACCAGAAACTAATTTTCTATTTGGCTGAAAAGGGAAAAATGGGGTTATTGCTTCTCCCTCCTACAGAGCTTTTCATTATGCCTGATGCACTCAACTTCTAAGCTCTTCTGAGAAAAAAAAATAACTGAAGAGGCAAGAGGTAGAAAAATGAGCTTGTTAGCACATTAGAAGTGAAGTATCTTGGTGGGCCCTAGAAATTCCCAGTGGTGTGTTAACTTATCACTCTATGCATGCTGGCACTGATAGTCTCCCAATTGATCACTCTCTTTTCGCACCAAAGGTGCTGCCAGGAAGCAAAGGCTGAAGGCCCACAGGAGAACAGTCTGCTATCAAAACAAGCTGTTTTAAAAGTCTGCCTGAATGGGTAAAATGCTTCATGAAAAAGTAGGGTGGAGACACCTACCTGCTTTTAAAATGCTCTACTTTCAGAGGGCCTATAAATGAAATATTTTACTATATCTTATTATATTTAGAGCTTACACAAAATTTAGGCAGAAAGAAAATGTTAATATTTCTAAGGCAGGGAGAATATTTCCAATATAGTAAAATTTATTAAAGCAAACAAGGAGTATCTAGGTAACACATATTTGAGTTTAATTTTAGTTCACTTTACTGATTTATAAAACACTGAAGAAACCCTACCATACACCTACATACAAAATGAAAATTATCCAGACATGTATATTCATTTTAAAAAACATACAATGTATTTTGTAAAATTACAAAAATATTTTCATTATTCAAAATGATGCTTTCCAAAACAAATTTTAAAAACTCAAATCTAGGTGGCAGCGTGGGATAAAACAATCAATAGTTGAATTTAAATGAAACAAACAACCTTGCAGTGCTAGCTAGCATCTGAAGTTTCCTTCGTTTGCATGTGTGTGGGGGGGAGGCGGTTACCTTCATAAAAAAATGTTAGCTTAGTACATAATTATAACCTAAGGTAATGAATCCACTAAAAATTAAGTATTCTTTTTTTTTTCAACAAAAAATAGTTTACAAGTCTATTGTCTCAGGCAAAAAAGTTATATATTCTTTATGATTTTCCAAGTTTAGTATAGTCAAATAATCAACAACACAATAACCAATCCAATCTATAGTTCTTAAATAGCTTCCCATTTTTCACTTCAAAAAGAAAATTCTATCAAGGAGATATGATAAATTCTAAATTTAAATCACAACTATAAGTCCACAAAGAACACTCTTTTTTTCCCTCTGTGATTGAGAAGATCATTACGTTTCAAACAGTGCTGTCAGCATCTGCAGTGGTAACCATAATCCAAAACAGTTCATTCCTTTATTTCTTTATAATTAGTCAGACATTTAGTCCTTAAGATGGCACTTCTCTAGGGAAGAGTTATTAGTGCCTATAAATTGAGTGGCACATGTAAACGTGATGGTAAGATCAAGATGGCTCAAGCTATGTAGTCCTACTAGGAGTTAATGTTGGTCACTGGCATGGGAATTAGATATCTGAAATAAGTGAAATAATAAAAAGGTAAAAGTAAACAAAAATTCAGAACAAAATTTAAAGTACAAGTTCGAGTTGAAATAAGAAGGCTTTTATTAAGGAGTCGGGCGGTAGCATAGCGGGTTAAGCACACGTGGCGCAAAGCGCAAGGACCGGCATAAGAAACCCCGGTTGGAGCCCCCGGCTCCCCAGCTGCAGGGGAGTCACTTCACAGGCGGTGAAGCAGGTCTGCAGGTGTCTGTCTTTCTCTCTTCCCTCTGTCTTCCCCTCCTCTCTCCATTTCTCTCTGTCCTATTCGACAACAATAACTACAATAAAAAAGGGCAACAAAAGGAAATAAGTAAATAAATTTAAAATAAAAAAGGCTTTCATTGTATATCTAAAACAAACTAAGCCAAAATTAGCTAGTAATAAAAATAATAAACAGTTGATGGAGGAGACTTTTAACTGGTAAGAATCTTTCTTACAGAACTAGTCGAGCAACAGAAATCACACACAGGTGCTGCAGTCACAGCAATATGATTATCCACTAATCCTCCTGCCCTCCTACTCTCTGCAGAAAAAGTGAAGAAGGAATATTACTACACAAAAACAATCATAAAGGGAACTAAACCTTTTCTACGGTATAAAGAAGTATTTTAAACCTAATCTGCACATCAATAATATTCACAATATTTATTTTAATGTTTTTACTTTTGACTTTAAACTTGCATAAAATTATTTAAGGTACTCTGTCAAGAACAGCTGTCAAAAAACGGGTTTAATGTTAGCCTGGGAAACGATGTATGAATTCTCTGTGTCACATGTTAAATGAGCACACAACTACCCCCATGACTGCAATAACGATGTTGAAGATAAAAGATATAAAAGCAGAGTAAGCCAAAAGTTCCCCCACATCTGTACTGAAAATAGTTCATTTTGACTTCATTTCTGCAAAATAATATTTGTAAATAACAGCTGCTGTCTCCAGGGGGTAATTTTGAATGCTGTTTAAACATACATGTCTTCACATGCAAGAATTATTTGGTCTTATTATTTGTGAAACAGACAACTGACTTATGGATATAAAAAGAAAAACCAGGAAACAATATGAGAAGACACTACAGGTTAGTTAGTAACAAAATGTTCATCTTTACTAATATGTAGGAAAATAAATAAAATGTAGATCTGGCTTTAAAGGAGGTACAAACCTTCACTCTGAAATAATTTTCTTAATACAATGTAATTTTGAATTTCTCCGTCAGAAAAGACAAAAATTTCAGTTTCGTGATAACTAATTCTATGGCATACCTAATAGGCTGTAGGAAACAAAAATGTTATTTTGTAAAATCGAAACTGGCATGTTTGTGTTGTACACAGAATGACTATAAACTATACTTTTTTAAAAAAGCAATTATGAAAATTATAATTGTAGGCAGACATCAAAGACATATCAATTTAATTCTGTCTTAGTTTTAATGTTTTATTTCCTAAAGAACAAAAGGAAAAAAAAAGACTGTTGGCTCCTTTCTAAGCGGAGGCAAAGTAAGTAGTCTTTATTTTATAATGAATTTAAAGATTAATGTCCTGGGGGCTGCTTGGTGGCGCACCTGGCTGAGCGCACATATTATAACGCTCAAGGACCTGGGTTTGAACCCCCAGTCCCCACCTGCAGGGGAAAAGCTTTGCGAGTGGTGAAGCAGTGCTGCAGGTGTCTCTCTCTCTCTCTCTCCCTATCACCCCTCTTCCCTCTCAATTTCTGGCTGTCTCTATCCAATAACTAAAGGTAATAAAATAAGAATATTGACATGTGAAGCTGTACTCACGAAAATTTCATAGTAGTGTAAGTCAATGGTAAATCAATATAATTTGTTTTATTTAAAGATCCAGGTTGGCTACTTACTAGCTGATACGACTTTAAACAAATTAACTACAACAACGAAAACAACTAATGTCCAATTCCAAAATGCCTGGTTTACTCTGCATTTGCTTACATATAAACTATGACATCTTTGCAGTTTTAATGCTTAGAACTTTCATCACCCTTCTCTCTATAGGGTGATAATTCCAAGAACAATAATTTTAGACTACTGACTTAATTTTTTTTTTACAGAGTACTACTTAAACTGCAGATTAGAGTTCAATATTCACAAAATTTTTAAGATGATTCATAACTTGAAACTGGCTATGATGGGATTTTCCACATCACAAAACTCAATGAATATCACAAATTGGGCCTCTCTGTTTTCAAAAGTCAACAGTTAAACACTAAGTGTCTTATGCTTTCCTCAGTCTTATTCACCTAATAAACTAGTGGGGAGATTAATGTCACCTAGCAAAGGCCTTTTAATCTTCATACCTTCAAACACAAGGTCCAGTAACACTACGTGACCTTATTATTTTTTGTGGCACTAGGCCTCACACGTGTCTGCTGCTGTGAGGCTAATCGTGTTAGTCTCTTAATTTGGGGGTGGGGTGAGGCGGGCTGGGGAGGAAGTGAGAGAGAGGGAGTGCACACCACCATCCCACCACTTGTGGAGCTCTTCCATTAACATAGGGCTTGCACTCTATTGGGCAAGCTATCTCTTGATCCCCTTAACTGCCTGATAAATTACAGAAGGAATGAATAAAGCTGGTTTGACACATTAGGAAATTATGTGCAGATAGTCTCCTTGTTTTCATTCAAATTGGGCTTTCTAGAGGCAACTCCTCTTGGGACAAATAGAGTGAAAGTTCCCTAATTTTGAGAGTTTGGCTCCACCCTTACCTACTGTTGATTGTGCAAAGCTTGTTTAGGAAATGAAAAGCACCCTGCATGCCCCATACATGGCGCAACAGTATGATGGCACAAACTGACAATAAAGTCTCAAAAATTATATAACTGCCTAAACAATAAATGTCATAAATGTTGAAAGTAGGTACAACTTATTATAATTTAGCACTGAAGCAACCACTGTGCGCCACTGGTTGTAAATTTTTCTATTAAAAGAAAAAAATTCTTTATTGGTATGAGAATGAATTTAAACTAATTCTATTCCAGCGGCATTAATTAAGTTAGGGAGTTGGGCAGTAGCGGATCGGGTAAAATGCACATGGCACCAAGCATAAGATCAGTTTAAGGATCCCAGTTCGAAGCCCCGGGCTCCACACCTACCGGGTGGGGGGGGTGTCACTTCACAAGCAGTGAAGCAGGTCTGCAGGTGTCTTTCTCTCCTTCTCTCCATTTTCCCATCCTCTCTAGATTTCTCTCTGTCCTATCCAACAACAATGACAGCAATGACAACAATAACAACAACAAAAACAATAAACTGTGGTCTGGGAGGTGGCACAATGGATAAAGTGTTGAGCTCTGAAGTGTGAGGCCCTGAGTTCAATCCCTGGCAACACATGTACCACGGAGATGTGTAGTTCTTTCTCTCTCTCCTCCTATTTTCTCATTAATAAATAAAATCTTAAAAAAAACAAACAAACCATAAGGGCAACAAAAGGGAAAAAATAGCCTCCAGGAGCAGAGGATTTGTAGTGCAGGCACTGAGCCCCAGCGATAACCCTGACGGCAAAATAAATAAATAAGTCATTTGTCTATTTATTTATATCGTTACCAGTGTTATCACTTAGTGTCTGCACAATGAATCCACAGCTTCTGGTGTTCATCTTTCCTTCCTTTCTTTTTTTTTTTTTTAAATTAAATAGGACACAGAGAAATTGAGAGGGAAGGGGAAGGTAGAGATATCTGCAGTGCTGCTTCACTGCTCATGAAGCTTCCTCACTGCAGGGGAGGAGTGAGGTCTTGAACCTGCGTCCCTGCACACGGTATTCTGTGCACTCAACCCGGCGCGTCAATGGCTGGTCTCCTCCAGTTATTTAAGCTGGAGCTGAATACGTCGGATGCTATATAACTGATCATAGAAAAACTGATCATCTAGCTTTGGAGAAACGTCTATAGGTAAAATTAAATGAAGGCATATTCATGAAAATAGAATATATATTTTTACCACTAATAAAATAACATCTGGATATTTAGTTTTTTAAAGCCCATCTTAAGAGGCTATTTCCAAAATGGACTTTAGTCTCTTATTTAGGAGCACACTCATATGTCAATGACTGCACTGTAAAACATTAACTCCCACAATACAAAAGGGGAAAAAAAAGAATATTTTTAAACAGGTTGAAACAGAGGAGGGCTACACCTACCAACATTATTTCCAGAATACTTAGAAAATGTTTATCCCATAAAAAGCACTGCCTTGATGGAGACTATAAACAGAGATTTGATTGAAGAAAACACAGGTAGAGCCAGAACTTGAACCTTTATTACATCATAGTCTAGTGCTTTCAGGATGCGTCCAATCTTAATGATCTGAGTTTTGTATGAAACAAAAGAGAAGGTTGAAGAGACATCTTTCTAGCTTAAGGATGGCCAACATGGTTAATAGTAGCTTCAATTCTAAGTCTGCAACTTTCAAAAACTGTTTAGTAACTAGAATATTATATATAGTAAAATCTTTGACATGCTCTAATGTGGGAGAAAATAAAGCATTTGACTTTTTTGTTTCTCGAAATATCTTCAGTTTTGAGGTGCTATCATTACACTGGGTCTTGAAAAAAAGTGTCATTGAGCTATCAGACGTGTGCAGACATTTCAAAGCACTTCGCAAGGATGTCATGACTACTATCAACTGAAGTGACACATTTACCTGAAATCTAGAGATTTATTAAGTGGCCCATGGACTAGAAGATGCTGTTCATTTAGAATGTGAAAGTATATTGCTCACCTTAAAAATAAAGCTCTCCAAAATAAGTAGCATGAATCATGGAATTAATATTATTTACTAGTAGAAATTCTTCTGAAAGTCTGCAACAGGTTCCGACAAGTTGTCTATGTTTTTCTATGATGCCTTATATTAATGAAATTCTTTAGTAGTCGATACTATCTACACCATAATAGAAAAGCTGTGATTTGTCAGAGTAGACAAAGCTGGGCTTTAATCCATCCTTTTACCCTTACTGCCAAGTCTATATTGTTTTCACTGCGTCTCAATTAGGAGACAGGCAGAACACCTGGTACTTCTTTATCTCAGTCCCATGGGCTGCCAGATGACTCAAAATCCATAACAGGTGCTAAGGCAGTGTGAGGGTAGTCCGATTATTGAAAGCTGGAGTTGAATAAATTTTGGGCCATATATATAATTGCTCATAAATCAGCCAATTACTAAATGAAAACATTAAGTAAAAAGTTGATAAGCCCAATCTACCAAAGTTCATATAAATACATTTAAAAAGATTAACCACAAATAAACAGGATTAAAAACTTATACCTAACTAAAGGGTTTGAAAAATCCTTCCTGATTTAATAATCCAGTCATGGGTGGCTTAAAAGAAAGCACTAGTATGATTATCAAGTATGTATATTATATTTCCGTGAGTGTTGTGCTTTTCTTGAAAGGCAAATTTCAGGACTTCAAAGTTGAAGGATTCAATGTATGTATTTAAGCTGAATACTAAACTTAGACCCTGCCAGAAGATTGCAAAAAGGAAAAATAATAACTAAATAAGTGAAATTTTACAGTGTACAATTACTTATGTTTTATCTCTACCTAAATGTGCACTAACTTAATTAGGCCTTTGTTAAATGCTATAATTACTGGGAGTACAAAAAAAAAAGAGGTGATTTTATTATCATGGTTGTAAGTAACAAAGTACAGCAAACTGTCATTTAAGACAGTGTCATAGAATCTATGATAAACAGTACCTTGGCTTAAACTAATGCACTATGTGCCCCAGGGGGTGATAGGCATAGTGACTGTACTTTAACATCAAAATCTGCCCATTAATCTTGACTTAAATAGAATCTATTCTGCAGTAAAAGGAAGAAGGGGCATCCAATGAATTACTGTTCTTGAAATATAGCACTGGTGCCCGTTTACTAAAGTCATTTAAGAGGACGTGAATAAGCGGAGTACTAGTGAAGTTCACAGATTGTTACTTTGCTAATTTTACAAAGCACGCATCTGACTTTTGCTCAATTTAGCAAGACTGTCCTATTAGAGCAGTTTTATAGGTTAAAAAAGTTTTCTGGAAATATCTCTCCCTGATCCTTTTAAAGGGTAGGTTGAATAAATTACAATATTGCAACATAATTTTGTCTATTTAAGTTCACAAAAAGAAATATTGTAGGTGATTGTAGAACTATGTGGGGGGTCAGGATCGAGGGGATTTTTTTAAAAAAAGATTAAATAGTTTTTGTTTCTGTTTTCATTGGAAGGGCTAACTACTTGATTTAGACTAATCAGAAAAACATGGAAAGGTCAGCACTGTGTACAAATACCACAACATACAACAATTCATAAAAAGGGAACAATCCTCAAACTTCAAAAGATATCATTCAATGAGAGATAACTATAAATGAATGAAACAGTTAAGTTACTCACTTAAATGCTAAAGCTAGTGTTTAATTATAAAATATCCTTACAAGTTTATCTTTGACGGATTATTTGACACTTCCAAATGTAATGTCTAAAGTTACCTTACATTTCTATATTGTTTGTATGCATTCATGGCATTTGGGAATTCTAACAAGTACAACATAAAGGAAATTAAGTAAATTTGTCTTTGACCTTATCTGAGACGAACTGTGATTTGAATCATCTTTTAACTCTTTTACGAAGATAAAAAAATAATTATTTTCCCCCTAAAAATAAAACATAAATAAAGCAACACTGCCTTTCACTCTGTTATAATCTGAAACTAGATAATGGCATGCTAACAAGGAACCACTACAGGTGGTTACTTAAATATATTTATTTGCTTTCTTTTTGATAGTAGGTATGTGCTAAATGAAAGTCAACACTCTTATCAAGAGAGTAAGTAAATGTAGAAACATCAGTTCCACAACAGCTATTTTTGCTCCTTCTCTTTTCTGAATAGCAATTAGTAAAGCAACCCTTCCCCTCCTCCCTAGTGCTGTCAAGCTGTTCAGAACAGTCTGCAACTCGACAATGGTACCATTGTGAATGCTCTCTGGGCTTCCTTCCCACAGAGAGTTAAATGGGCAGTTCCTGCTGCCCATGATTGGTGTCCAGTGAAATAATACTCAAGAGCCAGGTTTTATCAGCTTCACGCCAAAGAAGTGAAGCCAGGGAACCCAAGCCTTCATATCATACTGGACCATATGCCAACCCTGATGGCCCCAAAGGTTTATCACTAAGAATCAGGATCCATCATGTCCCTTGTGAAATTTCACTTCACATACTTTATGTGAAATGCAAAGCATCACTAAAAGCTAAACCTTCTTTACAACTGGCATGAACAGATGGACGGTAACAGGGGTTTGGCAACCAAAAGGTAAGATTTAAATAGGCTGTATTCTAGTGTCTGCGAGGAGAAACAGAAGAAAATGGGGATCTGGGACCAACAGTTTATCCAAATTTCACTGCTCAGCTATTAAGATTCAATAACAAACCTCCCTATATTTAGTAAAAGAGAAAGAACAGATTTAAAAAGCATTGAAGTTTCTATGTCAAACAACGTTAAAGAGCAATTTCAGCTTTACATGCTTCATTCTTTGGCCTCCAAAACCCCAAAATAGCACCTGACTGTACTGGGGATTTTATATTTAGACAAAAACTAGAATAAAGCCTGTGCATCATGGAGTAGATGTGGTGAGTTATATGATGTGAGCATCTCAGTGGGACCTCATCACCAGTCATATAAGGGTTTAACAGAGGAAAAAAGAAAGGGAGAAAGAAAGAAAGAGAGGAAAAGAAAGAAAGGAAGGAAGATCCCTATTCTGCCATAGGAAAGAAGTTGGCAAGACAGAAGAGAAATTTTAAGTTTTGAGTTTTTTTTCCTTTTTTTTTTTTATTGGGAGGTTAAAGCTTCATAGTACAGTCACTGGCGGCTGGGTACACTTTCTAATCCCACCAAGATAGGTGTCTACAAACCACTCTCAGTCCCAGATTAAGTCCATCATCATGTACCAGGGCTTGAAATCTCCCTCCCTCCCTCCAGCCCTCTTTCTGCCTCCTTCCCCAGAGTTCCTTGCTTTTTGCCCAGGCCTTGGGCTTCTCCATTTTCCCTCCGGTGTCCTATATGACTTAAGGACCTAGACTGGCATGTGCAGGCCACACTACTACACAAGATCTGACAAAATAGGGAGACAGAGGTAGTGCTTTCCCTTTATTTTTTGCCATCAAGTAACGTATGAAACAGTATCAACAATGTAAAATGTATAATGGTGTGTAAAAGCACATGATACATAAAATCACTTATAGAAAAGTTGAAAGGATTTTTAAGCAATGAAAAATCTATCAGAATATTAAGAACTGTGAAAATCTCAAATGTTATTTTTTAAAGGACAAGAATGTATAAATACTATCAGCCACTTAAGAGATTTTTTAAAAATTTATTTTATTTGCGATTTAATAATGACTGACAAGACTGTAGGATAAGAGGAGTACGATTCCATACGATTCCCAGCACCAGAGTTCTGTATCCCCTCCTCTCTATTGGAAGGTTCCCTATTAGAGATGTTCTTACTGTCACTAAGAAAAAGTACACAACTGTGGTGGAGAATGCAGTGTGGGACCACAGCCCTATGAACTTATGATCTTATAAATCATTAAATCACTAATAAAATACATTAAAGAAGAATATTAGCTATTACCTTTATTAGCCTAGTAATTACTGGGCAACTATTATAAAATATTTAATTTAGGGGGTCGGGCGGTAGCCCAGCGGGTTAAGTGCAGGTGGCGTGAAGCGCAAGGACCAGCATAAGGATTCCGGTTCGAGCCCCCGGCTCCCCACCTGCTGGGGAGTTGCTTCACAGGTGCTGAAGCAAGTCTATAGATGTCTTTATCTCCCCCTCTCTGTCTTCCCATCCTCTCTACATTTCTCTCTGTTCTATCCAATAACAATGACATCAATGACAACAAAAATAATAACCACAACAATAAAAAAGTAAAATACTTTATTCAAATACTAATCTAACTTATTTTTGGAAAGAAATTACTAGAAAAGGAAATCACATTTGAGCTGTGTTTGCTACTCAACAATTAAAAATTACCCAAGAACAGAAGGGCCTTTGAGCACTAGTTATATTTTTGGCAGCTAGCATTAGAAAACCAAGTTTAGGGAGTCGGGCGGTAGCACAGCGGGTTAAGCACACGTGGCGCAAAGCACAAGGACCGGCATAAGGATCCCGATAAGCCCCCGGCTCCTCACCTGCAGGGGAGTCGCTTCACAGGTGATGACACAAGTCTGCAGGTGTCTTTCTTTCTCTCCCCCTCTGTCTTCTCCTCCTCTCTCCACCTCTCTCTGTCCTGTCCAACGATGACATCAATAACAACAACAACAATAATAAATATAATACAACAAGGGCAACAAAAGGGAATATATATATATATATAAAAGAAAACCAAGTTTACAATGGTTGTCTTCCTGCTTGATGACATGATCTGCTTTTGACCTACTTCTTGGTCCTCAACAGCTACAACTCTTTCTTTTGCTTTTACACCAGCCACCAATGTTGAACTTCTTGTATTTCCTAGCATGTCATACCTTTATGCCTCCACCAATGACAGTAAGAAAAGGAAATAAGGGAAGGAGGGGAAAATACAGGGTGATAAAGTACTAAGCTGATTTATTTCTGCGCATCCAAGGAATCAATAGGATCTGAGGACCCAGTGCCTTGATGGAGGGAGACGACAATGTGGCGGAGGGTAAGATATGCTGACACCATTCTTGGGGAGATGTGAAATGGTAGCCCTGTGATAGAAGCAATCTTGTAAACCAACATTTCTTCAATAAAATTATTTGGGAAAAGAAATATGTCTTGAGTAAGTAAACTGTTATTAGAAAGAGAGTGGTTCGTGTTCAAGTATATTGAGCACTCATAGTTCAAACATAGGAAAAGTTATTACTTAGATATTAGTACTGCTGGGAAATTGTGCAGACGCAGTCACATTTGCCATGTTGTCCCCAGGCTACTGCTAGTTCCCGCAAGAGTTGGGACTTTCTCAGAGTGCCTGTTCCGCCATGTTGTGCCCTCAGGGCATTGTCTATTTCCCCATCACTCCTCCCCCTTCCCACGAGAGTCATTATCCTATCCTGGAGTGCTTTGGTCACTCCTCCCCCTTCCCATTCTCACGAAAGCTACTCCTATAAAAGCCCTTCTTCTTCCGCACCTCACTCTCTTGCCAGCGCTTCACTCCGGTGTTCAGACGTGAGGCAGCCCAACCTTGTTTCTCTAGCACCCAACTCTGAGGTGCCAGCACAAATAAAGATTTGTGTTCCCTCTTCGCTCCGGACCTTCTCTCTTTTCCGTGGCACACAACAACAAGTACAATCTTAAAAAATATCCCAAGAGAACAGGTGACAATGCAGTTGTCATATGTTCACATTGGTTCACTTTACTACAAAATACTAGATTTTTTTGCTTTTATATCTTTTGAAAAGGCACAATCACATTGGATAAACCAAAATTAACACCTTTAAAGGTATTCAGAAGTATTTATACAAATCCTTTTGTAAAGGGAAATTGTAAAGAAAGCTCCTTAAAATGGCAACCGCATTTATCAGTAAGCACTGCCATTCCTCAAAAACAATAGTTGAACAGTGGGCCAGGAGGTGGCACTGTGGCTAAAGCATCAGACTTGCAAACAGGACCTCTCAAGTTCAAGCCTTGATAATGCATATGCCAGGGTGATGCTCTGGGGCTTCCCCCCCCACACACAAATCTTGCAAAAAAGAATAGTTGAATAAATTAAAATTGTTACAGTAAAACTGTACAGTACTGCATATATCTGAGGGTCCAAGTTAAAAACAGTCACTCTATCTACATAGGCTATAAGGTTGGGAGGCAAAAACCATGGCCAAGGGGGCTATTTGGTAACACGTTTTAGCAATAATAATAATAATCCTTCATTAACAGTGCTTACGTCTTTAGCATAGGAAACATAAACCTTCCAATACAGAGAAGACTGTTAGAGAAATAATAATATTCTTATGGAGGCCCTACATAATAATTAATGTCCAAGTTCACAATGGCTGCAAGTATATCAAAGGTCAGCAAATCTGGATCACTTGGTGAGATGTTTTATTTAAAGAATTATCTCTTAAGAGTACTTAACAATTAGTTCATTCATGCAGTTTACTTTTAGTATAAAGACTAAGTGGCACTTACAAAAGTATTTGGGAGTTCCTAAAAGAATAACTGATGTTAAGGAGCTGGGCGGTAGAACGGTGGGTTAAGCATACAGGGCGTGAAGCTAACATTTCATCTTTCAGTCTTACAGAAGAATTCTTATAAATCTATGTTTCCGTTAAAATCTGCACCAAGACATTATAACGTTTTCAATTTAATTAAAAACATCAAGGTTGCAGCTACACAGCTGCTATTAAGATGAGAAAGAGGGGGAGTCGGGCGGTAGCACAGCGGGTTAAGCACACGTGGCGCGAAGCACAAGGACGGACATAAGGATCCTGGTTCAAGCCCCGGCTCCCCACCTGCAGTGGAGTTGCTTCACAGGCAGTGAAGCAGGTCTGCAGATATCTTTCTCTCTCCCTCTCTGTCTTCCTCTCCTCTCTCCATTTCTCTCTGTCCTATCCAACAACAACAACATCAATAATAACAAGCAAAAAATTACAACAATAAAACAACAAGGGCAACAAAAGGAAATAAATAAATTTTTAAAAAAAGATGAGAAAGAGGGGGTTGGGCAGTAGCGCAGTAGGTTAAGCACACGTGACGCAAAGTGCAAGGACCGGCGTAAGGATCCCGGTTGGAGCCCTCGGCTCCCTACCTGCGAAAGAGTCACTTCACAGACCGTGAAGCAGGTCTGCAGGTGTCTATCTTTCTCTCCCCCTCTGTCTTCCCCTCCTCTCTCCATTTCTGTCTGTCCTATCCAAAAAAACAACAACAATAATAATAATAAGGGCAACAAAAATGGCCTCAAGGATCAGTGGATTTATGGTACAGGCAATGAGCCCCAGTGATAATCCTGGAGGTGAAAAGAAAAAACAACTGATGTAGGTGATACAAAGGTTCAAGCTTACAAAACTGAAGAAGGCCTCAGCATTGCTAGATGTTCCTGTCTCATTCCGTCCCTGCTTTCATGTGGCTACTGCCTTCCTTGCCGTGAAGCACAGTGTAAACCTCTGGGTCTACAAGCCAGGTGCTGCCTCTTTCTGCTGTGGAGAGGGAAGCACCAAACTGCATTCTTCCCAAGACACCTGTCACAGTCATCAAGTCACAAGGTCTCAGTCCACTTTCCTCCTTAATAGGTTTTGTCTTCCCTTTAGTAATGGAAGGGCAAACCTCACTGATTACTGACCTATGAAAACTATCTTCATTAAGCAATACTATCCTCTAGTAAAAATATAGTCAATCATTCAGAATACAAAATCCTTGTGTTTGTGTGAGTGCATAGTCTGGCATGTTCATGTATCAGAGGCAATTCCACTGCTATTTGGTTTCCTCTTTTGATCTTACAGTTGCTGCCTAGTCCATTATAAATCACAAATCATAGTAACAAGTCACATTCCCAAACTAGTGAGCTTATTATTAAAAGCACATAAATAAATGAGTAGAAATTTTTGGAGGAATGGCGACAATTGGAGGAAAGTGACATATAACAACATACATTGTTAAATATGAGACTCTAGCCCTGAGACAACACAGACTTGTAAAAACATTTCTTCAGATAAAACAAAAAAAGTGATCACAATTCGTAATAGCCAAAACCTGGAAGCAACCCAGGTGTCCAACAGCAAGTTGTGTTCTATATACACAATGGAATACTACTCAGCTATTTAAAAATGGTGACTTCACCATTTTCAGCTGATCTTGGATGGACCTTGAAAAATTCATGTTAAGTGTAGTCAGTCAGAAACTGACGGATGAATAGGGGATGCTCTCACTCTCAGGCAGAAGTTGAAAAAGATCAGAAGAGAAAACACAAGTAGAACCTGAACTGGAATTGGCATGTTGCATCAAAGTAAAAGATTCTGGGGTGTGTGGGGGAGAATACAGGTCCAAAAAGGAGGACAGAGGACCTAGTGGGGGTTGTATTGTTATGTGGAAAACTGAGAAATGTTCTGCATGTACAAACTATTGTATTTACTGTTGAATGTAAAACATTAATCCCCCAATAAAAGATGGCATCCTGGATGTCAGTGTAGTGAGAGATAAGGAAAAGAATGGATGCAGAGTTGGGAAGAAATACATGAATACTTGACAAGACTATAGTGAAAAACAGGAAATCGGAAGGTTAAGCTAGTAAGTCCTTGCAAGTCACCAAAGAGCTCAGACAAGAAAAGGGGGAGAAATGTTGGGAGAAGATAACCAGAGGACTCTCAACTCTTAATTCCATCAAGACCTGGAGAAAGAAGAGGAAACGAGGAAGGACAATGGAAGTAGTGATAGTGGTCAGTGTGACTTAGAAAGGAAGAGAAGGCAGGACCATAGAAAAAAAGATGGGCAAATGCATGCAAATATAGACAGTTACAGTCAACACACATCTGTAGCCTTGGGAGAACTACGGTAGCTTCCAGCGGAGGGGATGGAGACACAGAGCTCTGGTGGTGGGAACGGTGTGGAGTTATACACCTGCTTCTCATAATTTTGTAGATCAATATTAAATCATTAATAAAAAGGAATTTCAATAGTAAAAAATTACTATGTTTTCTTTAGAATGCTTAGATTTATACTTTAGAAGATTAGATTTAGTGTCTTTCTAGAGGATAATGATAAAGATAACATCGTCAACTAGGAAGTTCATTTTCTAGACTCTTGCTGTACCGTACCAGACAGGATGCTGAATGTTTCATGTGGACGATTTCATTTAATCCTTAAAGCAGTTATGAGTTTCAGTTATTTTTTTTACCAGATTAAAAAACATCAGACATAAATAAACACAGTCATATATTTAATAAATTATCCCAACCGTGAAGACTTGCTGATTTTCTAACAATCCACTTCTATATTTTAAAATACCATCTGGAAATTAATTGCAGTCCATACTTATCAATATTACCTTCTGAGGAAATAATCCACAAGAGACAGTAGGTGCATAGGATCATATAGTTTCTGAGGAAATAATCCACAAGAGACAGTAGGTGCATAGGATCATATAGTTTCTGAGGAAATAATCCACAAGAGACAGTAGGTGCATAGGATCATATAGTTTCTGCGGAAATAATCCACAAGAGACAGTAGGTGCATAGGATCATATAGTTTCTGAGGAAATAATCCACAAGAGACAGTAGGTGCATAGGATCATATAGTTTCTACGGAAATAATCCACAAGAGACAGTAGGTGCATAGGATCATATAGTTTCTGAGGAAATAATCCACAAGAGACAGTAGGTGCATAGGATCATATAGTTTCTGCGGAAATAATCCACAAGAGACAGTAGGTGCATAGGATCATATAGTTTCTCGATAAGCTCCTTTTCTTCTAATATGAAATGGCAGCAATACTGATAGATCCCCCAAGAGGTTTTCTCTGCTAATGTCCTACCATGATAAATGGAAAACTGCAGTAGTAGAGCCAGTCACACTTCATTCTGTTTTGGCTCTCACACTTCTGCAACAGGTTCTTTATCTGAGTAGAACTGCAGGGATTACCAGCTGCGACTAATTGAAGACTGATCATTGACTTTTGGTAATATGTCTGATAAAGCTGAACAGAATTCCAATTCTGAGATTTAAAAAAAAGTCAACTCTAATAGATTAGAAAAATCAAATAATTTTGGATTAGTGGTGAAGAATATTAAACTTATGCAAGAAAAGATGCCATTTAATAACTTCTTTCACAACTATTGTTTCAGAATAAGGCAGGCAGACAGATATACAATCCCAAATTATGTTACACAAATTGTAACAAATACATTGCATTCTGTCTACTTAAATGTCACCCTTTGAGGACCAGGTTTTTAAATTTATGCTTTCTTGACTTTCTGATGCTAAAGTAATGTTTTCATCATTATACCTCCCATAGAGTTTTATCTCTGTCTCTACTATGACACACTCTTTTCTTGAATCGTGCTTAATAATGTCCATGCTATCCTTCTTCACATTAAGCTTAGTGAAGACTTCTGATTTGTCTTTGAGTTGTTAAAAAAAAAGTTGCCACTACCATATAAGTGGTAATTATTTATGATAACAGAAAAATTGTTCATTCTGTTTCTTGACCTGGTGTTTACTCTGTAATTATTCACCAGACATTACTGACTATATTTAGAATCTATGTACTTTCCTATAATTATGTTTTTCAATTAAAAAAAGTTAAAATGAAAATCTTTAAAAATGGGACATGTGAGATGAATAATTTTCTAACAACTTGGCTAGGCCATGGTTCCAGTTTTTGGTCAAATACCTATCTAAATGTCGATATGAAGGTAGATTATTTATTATTGTTATTATCTTTATTTAGAGACAGCCAGAAATCAAGAGGGTAGGTGAAGGTAGAAAGAGAGAGAGAGCACTGCTTCACCACTCGCAAAGCTTTCCCTCTGCAGGTGGGGACTGGAGACTCGGACCTGGGTCCTTGCACATTGTAACATGCACTCAGCCAGGTGCACCACCACTTGGCCCCTGAAGGTAGATTTTTTTTTTTTCTTTTTTTTTCCTCCAGGGTTATTGCTGGGCTCTGTGCCTGCACCATGAATCCACCGCTCCTGGAGGCCATTTTTTCCCCCTTTTGTTGCCCTTGTTGTTGTAGCCTCGTTGTGGTTATTATTATTGCCATTGTTGATGTTGTTCATTGTTGGATAGGACAGAGAGAAATGGAGAGAGGAGGGGAAGACAGAGAGGGGGAGATAAAGACAGACACCTGCAGACCTGCTTCACCGCCTGTGAAGCGACTCCCCTGCAGGTGGGGAGCCGGGGGCTAGAACCGGGATCCTTAGGCCGGTCCTTGCGCTTTGCACCATGCGAGCTTAACCCACTGCGCCACCTCCCAACCCCTAAAGGTAGATTGTTATATGTGATTGTCACTTAAATCAGGAGACACTGAGTAAAGCAGATTACCCTCTATAATGTGGTGGGTATAATCCAATCAGTTGAAGGTCTTAAGAAAAAAGGACGAAGGCCTTGGGGAAGAAATTTTAGCCCCCGGATGCCTTTGGACTTAGAATGCAACACCAACTCTACCTAAAACTGCAGATTTCAGACTTCCCAGACCCCCACAAGTGTCTGAGTCAAGTCTATAAAAGTAATCTCTAAGGTGGGCGGGTGGTAGCGCAGTGAGTTAAGTACACGTGGCACAAAGCACAAGGACCTGCATAAGGATCCGGGTTTGAGCCCCCGCTCCCCATCTGCAGGGGAGTCGCTTCACAAGCAGTGAAGCAGGTCTGCAGGTGTCTGTCTTTCTCTTCCCCTCCTCTCTCCATTTCTCTGTGTCCTATCCAAGAACGCCGACATCAATAACAACAATAATAACTACAACAATAAAACAACAAGGGCAACAAAAGGGAATAAATTAATATTAAAAAAAAGTAATCTCTAGGGGCTGGGTGGTGGTATACCTGGCTGAGCACACATGTTACAGTGCACAAGGGCCCAGGTTTGAGCCCTGGTCCCCACCTGCAGGGAGAAAGCTTCACAAATGGTAAAGCAGTGGTGCAGGTGTCTCTCTGTCTCTCTCCCTCTCTGTCACCCCCTTCTCTTTCCATTTCTGGCTGTCTTTACTTAATAAATAAAGATTAAAAAAAGTAATCTCTCTTTATGTATGCAGCTCTTTCTCTGAGAACTCTAATACAACACAATTATATACTATAATATATAAATTTCTATTTATGACAAATTACACTTTTAAAAAGAAAAACAGTACATTTATAATAATGTGTTTAGCATTTGTACATAATCATAATATCTATAGGATAAAAATAAATGTTTTAAATTTTTTAGTTTAAAGTGTCATAATAACAGATTAAGAAATCACTGCTCTGAAATTATGATTTCCATGGGGGGAAAACCTAAGTAATAACAAAAAACAAGACAAAAAAAGCAAAAAGCCAAGAACAAAACTCAATAGACCCTTTCAACAGGTCACTAATAAATGGTTATTAATATCCTAAAATACCACTCAGGTTCCAATAGTTACCTTGGACCTGCCAACTCTCCCTCCTTTCAGCACTGCATTTCAATTCTAATTGCATGATCAAAGCAACAAATTGAGCTCAAGACAAGAAGAGTACCTAGTTGACAAAATCAGGGGTTGCAAGAAAATGCCTTTCAAGTATAAGTAAATGCAAGAAATGACAAGTGAAGGAGAGGTTTAAAAGCTTGAAAGACAGACATCAATACTGACAGATTACTGTAATTCTGGCTGCCAGCATGATCGATTTGGGCAGCATATGACAATCAATATTATCCTCATTTAGTGAACAACATTAGAATCATAGTAACAGGAGATATTCCTAGGATAAAATTTAAATTGTATTTAATGACCATAAATAGCACAATTTATGCTGTGGAATCTTAGTGGGTTCTTTCATTGGGCATAAAATAACTGACCCAGCAATACAATTATCCAAATATAATTGAGTTTATTACATATTCTTTCACCCTTTATTTCTCTTAGGAGGACTGGAGAGTTAACACTGGTGGTTCTCAAAACCTAATTCCATTTCAATTTTTGTTAATTGTAACTGATATGTTTTAGAACACATAACTTTTTCCTTAATGAGAACTTATGTGGATTTGTCAAAAAAAATAATAAAGCTTACATTTAAAATTTTCATACATTTCTGAAATAAAATGAATATTATATTTTAATATTTTAAAATAAAAGTATAGCTATACCTTACTATTTTAAATTCCATTTAAAAATGAGTAATTCACCTATATGAAGAAATTTCTCCTAAAATTTACAATTAATTTCACACCTAAAATTTTTAGAAGATAACTATGTTTTCATATTAGTAGAGTCTAGGAGAAGCTCTGCTATATATTTAAGTAGTATGGGCAAATAAATTCCATTTAGCTTTTAAATTCAAATTTCTGTACCAAAAAATTGTTTATCTATCTGATTTGATGTTTCTACTTTGGGTGTTCTAGAAGTAGTTTTGCTGGTAGAAGTTACTCGTACTTAGAAATGAGAGCAATAAAGGTAAAATTATCAAGTTTAAATCCAGGATTATAATCCTCAGTTATAAAAAAAGTAAGCCATCGGTGTTTGATGTACAAATATGGAGATGAATAGTTATGCATTACAATTTAAATTCTCTTACTGCTTTTGGAAAGAGAGAAGGCATTCTTCCAACTGTGTTTTAAATAAAGTGGTAAAGGACAATAAATTACAGGACAAAAGTCTGCATCAGAAAAACTGTGAAAGAGGCAAAGATGAAGAGGAAGACAACCTCCGTGTAGCTGACCAGGTAAACAAGTCTATGAATAATCTACATATTTCTTGAAGATTACTAACTTTCTAGAGAAATTCAAAAAATAATAAACTGAATCTTTTTAACAACAATGATCACCAAAACTCCAGGTTGACTTCAAATAAGTGAAGGTATAACTGCTACAAGTAAGAAAGGACATATATATGTCCTTGAGCTTAACTAATGCAGCATATTATGGCCCATCTGTAATTCCAGTTCACAATATAAGAATATATGAAAAAATTAGATAGGAATCAAGTCACTTTAGTCAATTTTGTAAAAAAAAAAAAAGAAAAAAGAAACAGAGAAAGAAAAAAAGAAAATATGTGTGACAGACTTAGAATAAATGTTTCCTGTGGAATAAAAGATAGGGTACTTTTTGCCCAGATGACTAAATATCGAAGCTCTGGAATGAAATACTACCTCACAATTACAAAAATGGCTGGAACTTGTACTGACTAGTGAAGTAAATAAGGAAGTGAAAGATAACTAACTACCAGATAATTCTGATTGTATATGAAATATAGAACAGGGAGTTGGGCGGTAGGTAGCGCAGTGGGTTAAGCGCATGTGGCGCAAAACACAAGGACCGGCGTAATGATCCCACTTAGAGCCCCTGGCTCCCCACCTGCAGGGGAGTCACCTCACAGGCGGTGAAGCAGGTCTGCAGGTGTCTATCTTTCTCTCCCCTTCTCTGTCTTCCCTTCCTCCTTCCAATTCTCTCTGTCCTATCCAACTACAACAACATCAATAACAACAAATAATAACTACAACAATAAAACAACAAGGGCAACAAAAGGGAAAATAAATATTTAAAAATATTAAAAAAAAAGAAATATAGAACACTGCAATACACAAATCTGAGAGACAGAGAGGGAAGGCAGGCAGGCAGCCAGGCAAGCAGGAAAAAAGCCTAACAGTCTACTGTCTCAAGACTTTGTCAGAACTATGGTGATCATCAGGGAAGGTGATGGTGGTGGTGGCAGTGGTAGTGTGTATGCATCTGTGTGTGTGTGTGGGGGGGGTCTGATGGTGGTTGTGGTGTAGAAAGATTAAAAAAGGGGGGGAGGGTGTATTTTTAAAATCTTTTTTTCAGAGGTAAGGAGATACTACACTAGTTACACAAAAGCCTTTCATTCCTGAGGCTTTGCAGTTCTGGGTCCAGTCCATAATCCAGAGTTAAGTAGTGCTCTCTAGTTAAGAAAAATACAAGGGCCAACAAAATAGTTCACTTGGATAGTGTTCTGCTTTGTCCTGTACCTGACCTAGTTTGTGTCTGGCCTCCAGCACACTCAAGGAAGCTACAGTGCTGTGCTTTCTCTCTCTCTTTCAGAGATCGGGCATGATCAGGGTGGTATGGCCATAGACTCCCTCTTTCAAAAAATCAGAGCAGTGAAACCCTGGAATGGGCAGAAAAAAAATTTTAAGTTTATTATCTATATTTTTATGATATAAAATGATTGAAATACTTTAAAATTACATAATATGGAAAATATAAATCCTCTTTAAAAAGGATTATTAGAGATATTAAAAAGTGTAACATCTGAGATTTACTATGACATAAACCAATGTTAACTCAATTAACAAAAATGAAAATGTGGGGAGTCGGGCTGTAGCGCAGCAGGTTAAGCGCAGGTGGTGCAAAGCACAAGGACCAGCATAAGGATCCCGGTTCGAACCCCGGCTCCCCACCTGCAGGGGAGTCACTTCACAGGCGGTGAAGCAGGTCTGCAGGTGTCTGTCTTTCTCTCCTCCTCTCTGTCTTCCCCTCCTCTCTCCATTTCTCTCTGTCCTATCCAACAACGACAACAACAATAATAACTACAACAATAAAACAACAAGGGCAACAAAAGGGAATAAATAAATAAAAAATAAATATTAAAAAAAAGAAAATGTACAAAATAAATGTTAGATGCATTATTCATTTAATAACTTTTACACTTAGTCACTTGTTTAATTTTCATAACTACATATTATTATTCTCATTTTACAAGAGGAAACTGAGGCTCAGTGAGGTAAAAGCAAACTTGTCTGAGGCTACACAGCTAAGGAAGTAGTGGCCTGCATTTGGATACAGGCAATAAAGCTGCAGACACCATGCTCTTAAGCACTCCAGATCCTCTCATGCCACCATGTCTCTGTTAAATCTTCCTGCCTACTTGGGATACTCTTTAATATTCATTTGATTAACTCACCATCCCTCGGGATTGGTTCAATCTTCACATTTCTCCGAATTGTTTCCTGACATCACTACTCCCTTCCAGTGTGATGACAGAGGCTCTTTGTTGTTGTGCTTCTAGAAGACTCTGTGCATACTGACTCACATTGTAACACAGGCACACACTAGATTGACTACTTTGGCTACTGCGATACATTCAGAGTTGCAAAGTGGCTGTTACATTAAGAGGATCTAATTAGTTAACCATAAAAAGCACACTGACTAAAATCATATAGTGGAAAATAGATCACTTAGGGTTGGCAAAATTACTGTCTTGGATAGTTTGCTACCTTGCCACGTGCATGACCCAGGTTTGAGCCCAGCCTAGAACACACTGAAGGCAATTTTGGTGCTGCAGCTCCTTTCCTCTTCTCTGTCTCTCTGTTTCTAACTGAACAAATTCATCTTGGAGTGGTAAGACCCTGCAGATGACCAAAAATAAAAAACAAAACATAAATACAACTGATCAAACATTGAACTCAAGACATACTGATAAACAATAAAAATCTCGTAAGAAATACTGACCTTGGAAAGCAGGCATATATTAAAGTAGAAATCATACCATTAAAAAGATACAAGTTCTGATATAATGGAATCAGTGATTTCAGAGCACGGCTTGCATTTATAGCTGTTGCTCGAACCATAATGGGTAGGACCTTTCCATTCACAATAGCACCATCAAAAAGTGGACCAAAGAAGGGAACCTGATTGAAAAATAAGAACATAATTTTATACTAAAATTGAAGAAAGGCTGTAAATAACAATACTCAAGACAGTTTTTCTGTGTCCTCATCAATACTCTCAGCAAAAATACTATTCAAACTCAATTATTTTCCATAATGGGTCATTCATATTAGAATAATAAACAAACAGAAATGCCAAAGGTCTACAGGGTATCCATCCACAAGAACTATGTGTTTAATGAAGCCAACTAAACAGCTTATGTTCCCTGTCCCTGTTCATATTCTTGTTGACTCAATTGTATACACATATCCAATATTGGAAATAATCCCCTCCAGTAAGTAAATATAGGAAAGAAAAATTTTATAGAAAGGCAGTAAGTTAGGTTTTCATTATTTTTCTGTAATACTAGCTTTAATACAAAGCCCAAAATGCTTTTATCATCTGGTTTAAGCATGGCCAGAAAGAGCTAAAACACCACAAATAACTGACCATGCTTAAACAACCCACAAGCTATTTGAGTCTATCCCTCTACTTCCACCTCCAGTTTTACAACTTGCTCTCGGAACTAGTACTTGTGAAAGAAGGAACAAAACTCACAATCACAGATATAACTCAAAATGTATTATTAAAATGTATGATAAGAAGTTCTCACCTCTGGTTTTTTCATTATCTGGATACTGAACATGTGATTTTTCATTGGGTATATTACAATCAGGACATCACCGAATTCTGTAGGAATAATTCCTCTTCTGTAGTCTCTAGTATGCTCTGACCAAACAATGTGTACTTCATCATTTCCTAAATGTCTCAACTGGAAAACCAAGAAAATAGTTTACAATGCTTTAGAAGAGCCATGCAAGTGCAGTCTTCTAGCTGCTAGACATCACATTAATTAAGTAAAAAAGAAAAAAAAAAATCATTTGATTATTTTACTTAACATATGTAAAACAAGTCCTTAAAAACACTAGGATAAAGTATACAAGTCCAGATAACTTCCAACTGACTATAGGTGATTAGAAATAGAATCTAGAGAAAAAAGATTTATATGATACCCAAATACTCTCCCTTTCTTTCTTTCTTTCTTTCTTTCTTTCTTTCTTTCTTTCTTTCTTTCTTTCTTTCTTTCTTTCTTTCTTTCTTTCTTTCTTTCCCCCTTGCCTCCAGGGTTATCTCTGGGGCTCGAAATTTACTGCCCCCGGTGGCCATTTTTCCCAGTTTGTATTGGACAGGACAGAGAGAAATTGAGAGAGGAGGGGAAGACAGAGAGGGAGCAGAAAGACAGACACCTGCAAACCTGTCTCACTGCCTGTTCAAGGGGCTTGAAATGGGATCCTTGTGAGAGTGCTTGCACTTCATACAATGTGCACTTAAGCCGGTGCACCACTGCCGGCCAGTCCTGTCCGTCTCCCCCCTCCTCCCCCCCCAACTCTTCTTAACTAGCAACTGCACCAAATCTCTATGACCAATCCATTTGTTATCAGAGTGCTGCTCAGTTCTGGCATATAGTGGTGCCAGGGATCAAAGGATCAAGCCTGGGACTCTTGCATACAAGTCCCCTTTGCACACTATCTTTCTCAAGGATTTTTACAGTGATAGATTCAGGGTGAGGGGCATTGCTTGGTGGTAGAGTGCGAGCTTCCTACATATGAAGTCTTAAGTTTGATCCTTGGCATCTCCACCCCCAAAGGTGATTAATTTATGATTCTTTCCTCACCACCGTCTGAAAGTGCCAATGAGTGGTGCAATGGCCCCAAGAAAGCAAAAGAAATAGTTCATAAATCGGGCAATCGCATACTGCATAAAAGAAAACTGATTATATTTTAGTTTAGCATATGCATTTCCAAATTTTCTTTGTGTAGAAACCTAAACAAGTTCTCCCAAATAGACTCAAGATTTATTAGACCCTCAAGATATTTATATGTCTGTGGTGCTTACAAAAGTGTCTGTCTCTCTGGCAGTTAGAAAGAGTTAACATTATGACAATTAGAATTATAAGAAACCAAACACCTGTAAATTGAATTTCTAATAAGATATTAGAAAAGCGAAGTTAATGCCTATGAATTTTATTAGACTTTTCTTTACAGTGGTTATTTTACAAACATGTATTTTTCTATAAAATGTGTTAATACATTTACTGATTCTGACACTAAATCAGCTGGAGTCCACAGTCCATTTTTGGTACATGTTGATACAGGCTTTGCTATTATTGCTGTGTAACTGGTCACACTATATACAGGAAAGTTTAGAAGAGAAAACTAGAATAAGTGCCATCAATACTCTCTGTATGAATCAACATGCAGGCAATTTCTATTTTTGCAAAATCCAATTTGTTTTTTGCTTAAAGAACAAACACTTGGAAAAAAGTTAGATGTGTACTTAAATGAAGAAAATAGCTAAATTCAATTAATGGTTCTCTTCTATTGTCTTTTAACCTGGAGTCCTTAACCTGTGCTCATGGTCTCGTAAATACTTAAAAATTATTTGTAAAATTTCATTTGTATATTTTTCTGAGAATCTATATATATTTTCTGAGAATATATATATTCATTCCTTAACAGTGTTATATAGGGAATTCCCTGAATTAAAAAAAAACTGCATTTTAAACATCAAATTTCTTAGATATTTTGATTATAAAACAGAGATTATTACTATAAATAGTATCTAGCTAAATCCACGGACCAGAATCTACCATTTTGGAATTACAATGAAAATTTAAAAGAGGTATAGTTCCACACCACACTCACCACTCCAGTTCTGTCCCCATCCCATCCCCACAATGATAACCACCAGTTTTCCTAATGGCAGTAGAAGGATTTTTTAAAATTATTTATTTTTACTTAAGTGGATTAAATATCTTTTAGATATTTAAATATAAATATCTAGAAACCATAAACATATCTATTGCTTTAAATGCATGATGGTAGACCACATGAATCAAAACATTTAAAATTTTAATTCTCATTATATGTACTATACACACACAAAACACATGTGTGCGCGCACACACACACCTCTTGAAGAATATAAATGTAGGACATGGGTTTTGTGACATTTTTAAAAACCAAAAAGATTACACAATTCAGGAAAGCCATGGCTCTATAATTTCATTTTTTAATCAAAATACTTTAAAAATATCCTTCCTATACAGCCGTCCCCATGTGTCAGCTTCCCTAATAGGTTTATGTTAACTGAATACAAAAGAAATGTGAAATAAATTTAACCAGGAGGGATGATCCAATCTAATTTTGATACATTAATGTCATATGCTGTACATGTTACAATAGCAGCCAGATCTAATACTGAGCTCCAGGCTATACTGAGATTTCCAAATGGCAGATTGTTCTAAGTGATATCAAGTATAATTGAAGTAATAAACGATAGTAAAAGCTGAGCACACTGTCAGGAAGAATTTAAGTATTTACTTTTTAAAATTAAATGAGTTAGGTTAGGGAAGACAAGACAAGTGAAATAATGCAGGTCTCAATTTACAGAAAATTCCTTTTATTTATCTGCTACATTAACCCTTGAACTTGTGCCAAAGCTATCTATAATTTCTAGTGCCCACTTATCTAGAGAAACATGAGGAAAAAAGCAACTGTAGTTTTATTTTAAAACCAAAGCTTGTCTTCAAATATGTACTACAGAGTATTAAAAATATTTTATATAAGTTTGGTGGGAGAGAACAATAAATTTTACCAAAATTTCATAATAAAGATAGTTGTGACACAGAATCACGTTTATGACAGTCAGCCTAAATATGTCCAACTGTCTTCAGGGAAATGTTTTAAGAACATTCCATATTATTTGTATTTACATGCTAATAAGGAATCATTTTATCACAATGAGTCATGGTATTTTTTTCCCCTTTAAAACAGGCTTTGTAAAATTATAGAATAAACTAATTCTAAATTACAGTGATTAAGCACAAATAGAGAAATCTTTCATTCTGTATATTTCAGGAATTACTGGAAAACTTCTGAAGGAAATGTGAGTGATAAACAGAAACCACAGGAGTATGTTCGTTTTTGCTTAAGTAGTTTATATATTATTTTCTACTTTTTTCTTTCTTTAAGAGACATCAGTTTACAAGATCGCATGTGTTTAGGGTGAACTGGTTTGCCTCTCTTTGAACTGGCACGGCCATTCCCAAGGTGTCACTCTCCCTCCTCCCACCTTTTCTTTTGGTAACTTAGGTTCTGCTTCAGAGTCTCAGTGTTTGGTGGCATCTGACTTTGCCTGTTCTTTTGCTTTGCAGCGTTTTTTTTTTTTTTATCCTACATATGAATGAAATCATACATAAATGTAATATATATATATATATACACATATATATATATATTTCTCCTTCTGATTTACTTTGCTTATGATGGTCCTCTCTAACTCTCTCCATGTTGCGGCTAAAGGTATTATCTCATCATTACTTATAGCTGAGTGGCATCATATTATGCATATAAACCGCTTCTGCATGCACTCATCTGTTTCTGGGCACTTGGGTTGTTTCTGTAACTTGGCTATTGTGTATAGACTTGTGATGAACATAGGTGTACATACATCTCTATCTCTTATAGATATCCAGATTATGCTCTAGGTATATTCAGCAGGTTTTTCTATATTCTGAAAACTCTAAAAGGAGGAGTTTTAGTACCCAAATATCAATCGCTTCTGAAATAAATGTAGTACAATACTTGGAAACATGGTTGGTTTAAATGACTGACAACCAAATAGCTCTTTCAAATTCACTTCAGCTGCTGTTGAACATTTTGGAATTCAAAGTATTGACATAAACTACAGATTATCATTATCAATTTATGAAGATAAAGTAGCTAAATAAAATTCAATGTGTTTAGAATTAAAGTCCTAAGTACATTACAGAAAACCAGAGACTTAAGAGCTCTAATTTTCTTTCTGATTTAGAAACTCCCACTAGATTACTCCTTACAAGTAATTCTGTCTGTTTGAACTCTTCTAAAATTGGGAAGTTTATCAACCCATTCATTTTAAATTATAAAGAGCTACAATCACTAGAACTTCTTGATGCCAAGCTAAAATAAGCCTTTCTGAAATTAGCTGTTCCAAAATAATCCTTAAGCCCCTGGCTCCCCACCTGCAGGGGAGTCACCTCACAAGCGTTGAAGCAGGTCTGCAGGTGTCTATCTTTCTCTTCCCCTCTTTCCTCCCCTCCTCTCTCGATTTCTCTCTGTCCTATCCAACAATGACAACAACAATAATAACCACAACAATAAAACAACAAGGGCAACAAAAGGGAATAGACAAATAAATTTTTTAAAAATTACCAAAATAATTCTTACCAAATAAAATTCAACTTATATGTATTATCTTTTCAGGTATTTGAAGATCAGTCTAGAAACCTCTCAACTTTCTTTTCCAGGTTAAAACTGTCTTTTGCAGGAGTCAGGCAGTAGCGCAGCAGGTTAAGCACGGGCGGCGCAAAGCACAAGGATCACTGTTTGAGCCCCCGGCCCCCTACCTGCAGGGGGGTCACTTCACAGGCGGTGAAGCTGGTCTGCAGGTGTCTATCTTTCTCTACCCCTCTCTGTCTTCCCCTCCTCTCGCCATTTCTCTCTGTCCTATCCAACAACAACATCAACTAAAACAATAAAACAACAAGGGCAACAAAAAGGGAATAAATAAATATTTTTTTAAAGTGTCTTTTGCGCATCTGATAGTTTATAGACCTATTCAGCATCTCAATTTACTGATATTTCTGCTGCACAACTCCACTGTGGTCTACTTTTTCCTTAATTGTTCACTAAATTATTTTCTGAATTTTAAAAAATTTTATTTATAAAAAGGAAGCACTGACAAAACCATAGGATAAGAGGGGTACAACTCCACACAGTTCCCACCACCAGAACGCCGTATCCCATCCCCTCCCTTGATAGCTTTCCTATTCTTTAATCCTCTGGGAGTATGGACCCAAAGTCATTATGGGATGCAGAAGGTAGAAGGTCTGACTTCTATAATTGCTTCCCTGCTGAACATGGGTGTTGACAGGTTGATCCATACTCCCAGCCTGCCTCTCTCTTTCCCTAGTGGAGCAGAGTTCTGGGGAACTGGAGCTCCAGGACTCATTCATTGGTGGGGTCGTCTGTCCAGGGAAGTCTGGTTGGCACCATGCTAGCATCTAGAACCTGGTGGCTGACAAGAGAGTTACATATAAAGCCAAACAAATTGTTTTACACAGATTCAAATGGAAGCTGCAGTCAATTGAAACCCTGAGTGAAAACTGAGGAGAAGATTTCATAGTTTTTCTAGCTTAATTTGACCTGGCCTTGCATGTTCAGAGGACCTTAAGGTCTCTTAAGGTCTTTCAAAGGCTCAGGTGTCTTGGAGCAGAGTGTGGAAAGCATGCTCACCATGCCTCAGACCCTGGTTTTTATTCCTGGCACCATACACCATAAACAACATCAAGGAAACTCCATGGATGGTAGAATGCTGCTTTGGTTTCTTTCTAAAAATTGGGCTAAGGTTAAAGGAGTTATGGGACATATATTCCATGGAATACCACTCTGCAATCAAAAAAGATGATATTATTCCTTTGAGGCAAAATGGACACAATTGGAGGTAATTATGCTTAGCAAAATAAGAGTTTAAAGACAACTGCCAGATGGTTTCACTCATATGTGGAATATAGAGACCTATATACTTGCAAAACAAACAGAAAGTAGAAGCAAGCGAATTGTTTCTAAGTCTTGTGAGAATATGGTGGTTAACTCTGAGAGGTGGAAGGGTGCGAGTAGAGAACTTCAGTGGTGGGAGTGGAACTACACACTGTAATCTTCAATTTGTAAGCCACCGTTAATCACAAATAAAAATAAAACAGGAAAAATTGGAATCATGTAAGCGTAAGGTTCTGCATTGATTGAAACAGTGCTGTTATTTTTTTCTTTAAAAATGAGATACAGCCCATGTATAGACAATTATGCTGTAAGCCATTAACCTAATAAAATACAGAAGGGAAAGAGGTCTTTTGTTAGTCTAATGTAATATAATTTTTCTCTTTCAGACCTGAGTTGTTCTTAAAATCAAATTGTTAGGCCTTGATTTGGGTTTTGTTTCCTTTTTCTTTTCTTTTCTTTCTTTCTTTTTTTTTTTTTTTCCCCCAGAGCATTGTTCAGCTCTGGCTTATGGTGGTACAGGGGGACTGAACCTGGGACTGTGGAGTCTCAGGTATGAGAGACCCTTTGCATAACCATTATGCTATCTCCTCTACCTGATTTACGTTTTGGGTACATATGCCAGATAGGCAGGGGTTGAGGTCAGCAGGTGACTCACTGACTAGAGTGCATATGTGACCATGTGCAAGGACCCAGGTTTGAGCACTGGGCCACCACGTGAATGTGCCTACAGCGGGGAAGCTTCACAAGTGGTGGAAGAGTGCTGTGGTGTCTCACCTTTCTGTCTCTCTCTTAGTTTATTTTTAATTATTTATTTATTACTGGACAGAGACAGAGAGAAACTGAGAGGGGAGGAGGAGTTAGAGAGGGAGAGAGACTGAGAGATACCTGCAGCTCTACTTCACCACTCATGAAGCTTTCCCCCTGCAGGTAGGGCCCAGGAGCTTGAACCTGGGTCCTTGCACACTGTTATGTGAGTGCTTAACCCGGCGTGCCACTGCCTGGCCCTCTGTCTTTTATTTCCTATCTAAAAAGAAAATAAAATAGAATGCAAAAAGGACTTCACGAACAGTGGCACTGAGCCTCAGTGATAACCCTTGTGCTATGGAAGAAAGGAAGGAAGGAAGGAAGGAAGGAAGGAAGGAAGGAAGGAAGGAAGGAAAGAAGGAAGGGGAAAGGAGAAAGAGAAGAAGGATTAAGAAGAAAGCATGCATAGGAATGTCAAGCAGAATTGGATTGCATAAGCATTTTATAGAAACTCATTACAGATGTCCATCCTGTACAAAAACATTCAAAATTACAGTAAATTTTGCTATAATAAAATGCTTTTTATTCTAAGCACTTCATGATAACTCATTTAATTTTCATGAAAATGGCAAAAGGTAAGTATAAATACTATTACATATATATATGTATATATTTAAAGCAGGTGAGGAATTAAGCTTAAGGAAATAAAGAAGCTTGTCTAAAGTCACGTAACTAGTATGTGTTATGGCCAGAAGTGAAACTCAGAAACCATACTTTAACTACCTTTCTGTGTTGCCTCTCATTAAATAATTTATGTGCTTCTCATATGATTATATAACCAGTCATGAATATACTTAACTGAGCTGTTATTAAGACCACATTTCTTCAACTTGTCCACAACAAATGACTTAGTTAAATGCTTTATACTGTCTATGGCCTTGCCTGATCTAGTAATCCTATTAAAATAAATTAAGTTATTTTAATGTGATTTGTTCTGGTGAACTCATAGTGGCTCCTAGTGATCGCTACTTCATTACTTAAGTGCTCACAAACCATCTGTTTAATAAGCCTATTTTTGCCAGGCATTGACATGGATCTCATGAGTGTTAACAATTTCTGCAGTTGGTGGCTTATTCCATGTCCTCTTACAGAAATCAGATGGAAGCTTCTCTTGCCAGTGTCCTCATTTTCCATGGTTATCAGGCAGGGATTCCAGTATCAATTCTAGATTTCTTCAGGGCCATGAACTATCGCTAATCTGGAGCTGTAAAGTATCACTCATGTAAAGGAACTACATTATTTCTTTCACAAAATCAGCTCACCCTCTTTCCTATTTTTGTTAAAACCACCTAATAACTTTATAGTTACTCAGGGCAAAAAGCTGAAAGTATCTTACTTTCTGTTTTCTTCGCTGCCTCCCTAACAAGCTCATTAAAGCACATGCGTGCGCACGCACGTGGCAGCGGTGCACCCGGCTGAGTGCACACATTACCGTGCCCAAGCCCCAGGTTCAAGCTTCCAGCCCCCCCCCACCTGTGAGAGGACACTTTCAAATGGTGAAGCAGAGCTGCAGGTACCTTTCTTTCCCTCCCTGTCACCCCCTCTTCTCTCAATTTCTGTCCTACCAAGTCACAATAAGATGAAAAGGAGAAAAAAAAAGTACGAAAGAAAGAAAAGAAAAAGGGAAAACCGGCTGCCAGCAGAGGTAGAGTCACAGTACTGGCACCAAGCCCCAGAGATAGCCCTCGTGGCAAGAATTAAAAGATAAATAAATATGCAGCCATTCCTCTTTTGTACTTTTCTCCGATTTCCTCTATGTTGCCCGAGAGCAGATGCTAACCACACCATCTATCCGGACTAATTCTTGAGTAATTTTTTTTTCCTTAAAGATTTATCTCGCTTTATTTCACAAGAGGTAGAGAGAGGCCAGAGAAACTCCTATGAAGTGTGGCTCTGGGGACTGACTTCAGGACCTCATGCTTCAAGTCCAGAACTCTACCACTGTGGCACCTCCTAGGCTGGAGCTCACAAACGTTAACAACACCTTTCTTTCTTCTCCCACTGCTCCCCTGCACCTTCTTCTGTGTATCAGCAAATATTGAAAGCTGACTAAATGTACTATGCCAGTTATAGCAAATATAATAATGAAGAAAAACAGATACATGCTTTGTTCTCACAAAGCTTCAAATTCAGCAGAGGAGACAGTAAAATAAGTAATAAATGAGGAATTGGATATCTAGATAGTACTCTCAATTTAGATGTAAATACAAGCCTGAATGCAAATAACAAGAAAAGCTGATCACTAATGCACTTAAAGCAGAGGAACGAAAAGAAGTTAATTGGGAAAAATAAAGAATGAAGTTAAGATTGAGGAGATAGTGAAGTGCTTCTGCAGAAAGACCTTCATGCACCAAATGTGCCAGGTTCAAACCCTAGTGCCACCAGAAGCCAGAGTTTAGCAGAGCTCTGGTTAAAAGATAAATAAATAGGGAGTCCGGCGGTAGCACAGCAGGTTAAGCACTCGTGGCACAAAGTGCAAGGACCAATGCAAGGATCCAGGTTTGAGCCCTCAGCTCCCCACCTGCAGGGGAGTCGCTTCACAAGCGGTGAAGCAGGTCTTTCTCTCCCCCTCTTGTCTTGCCCTCCTCTCTCCATTTCTCTCTGTCCTATCCAACAATGAAGACAGACAACAATAATAACTACAACAATAAAACAACAAGGGCAACAAAAAGGGAATAAATAAACAAATATTAAAAATAAATAAAAGGAAAAGAAGTTACTTAAGTTAGGCTGCTACTTCAGGAGATAGTGGGATGTATTTAAACGGTTTATCTTTGAAACAGTATTTTTTTAAATAGAGCCGCAAATCAGATGAGAACTGCAGCTGCAACTTGAAAGTCACCATACTGGCATCAGTTTCTATACTAACTGATGGTGGGGGGTAGTGCCAAGGAGATGGGATCCATTTACCAAGCACAGCCCACAACAACATACCTTCTCCTCAGTCTGTGGTACACCCAGCAATCTCAAATATCTGGTTTGCTAGAACACTGGTGCTACAGTTGCAATGAAGCATTTGTGATTCAAAACCCTGACCACTATCTAGGCCAGTTCCAACACAGACCTCTTGCTACAGCCCTCACAGAGAATTAAATATAGTGAGAACAAAGAAAAATGAGCTATAATGTTGGAGCAAGACAGCAGCTTGAAGAAAATCCCAATTCAACCGGACTAAGTACATCTCCTAAAGAAGACTTTGAGTTCATGTTACTAACAATGTTCACCAAAATGAAGAGTTTGATGGAAGAAAACTTCCACAAAGTCAGAGAAAGTCTGAAAAAAGTCTTAAAGAAATCAGAGAAATAAAGACTATATATAGCAATCAACCTAGAAAACACGCTAGAGGGTCTGCCTGCAAAAAGACAGAAGCTGTAGGGCAAAGTGATGAGCGGGGGCACTGTCAGTAAGTCATGAACAGTGAAGACCAGCAACGATAGAAGCTGTAGGGCAAAGTGATGAGCAGGGGCACTGTCAGTAAGTCATGAACAGTGAAGACCAGCAACGATAGAAGCTGTAGGGCAAAGTGATGAGCGGGGGCACTGTCAGTAAGTCATGAACAGTGAAGACCAGCAACGATTCAAGGAATTTACTAACATCAGGCCAGCACTACAATTAGTACTGAAATGACTAATGTAAAAGGAAAACATTGAATTTTTCCCAGCCCTCCCCCCACCCAGGTAGAAATAAAGAAACAAAGCAAGAGAACAAGCAAAGTTGAACCATCACATGCCTTTGGTGTCAACTGCAGAGGTGACGTTATCAAGAATGGGGTTGCCAGGGTACAGGGACCCAATAAACTTTATAGAGTGATACTGGTGTTTTGGAAGAAGACAACATGTGACAACACATCATGAAGGCAAGGAACTATACTTCTGAAAAACTTAAAACTTTATTTTTATTTTTCAATGTTTATTTATTCCCTTTTGTTGCCCTAGTTATTGTTGTTGTACTTGTTGTTGTTGTTGTTGGATAGGACAGACAGAAATGAAGAGCGGAGGGGAAGAGAGGGGGAGAGAGACAGACACCTGCAGACCTGCTTCACCCCTGTGAAGTGACTCCCCTGCAGGTGAGAAGCCAGGGGCTTGAACCAGGATCCTTATGCCAGTCCTTGCGCTTTGCACCACATACGCTTAACCTGCTACACTACTGCCCAACTCCCAACTTAAAACTTTGTAAACCAAGGTATAAAAATAAATGCAATAGTTAAAAATTCTAACATCTTGTTTAAAAATTCACTTTCCAGACTATATATTACATACAGTTCTTTGGGAAGTAAAGTATACTATAGTTTATTCCTAGATGAAATACAAAAAAAAATTGATTTAAAGTTAAGATTGAACCAAACCAGTCATAAAACACACTTATCTGTGAGACAACTGTGATCAAATTTCAAAACAGAGCGTGAGCAGCTGGCATTACACTTTGTTTCAAAGGAAAACAAATGAGTACTGTCTCCTTTTTTTGGGGGGGTGGGGTACAGAAAATGAAAGCTAGTCTAGAGAGTCCAAGTAAGTATGCTATAATTATCTCGACTTGACCTTTATCGAAGTCCTAGAAGGTGATTCAGCCACCTGTGAGCAGAGCATCAGCAAGCGGCTCGAGCTAGCAGAGAGGAAATGAAATAGGCTCCTCTGCACACTTCAGGCCAGTGCTGGCAGCACTTTTGATTTTTAGGGGTGAATAAACTCAGTTACGAGCAAACTATTTTTAACCATTTTCCATCAATCTTCCTCAGGTAAAGATAATTTATAGACCAGATGACAAACTGGGGTTAAATCAGGACTTTTTTAATATAGTGGTGTAGTATTTCAAAGAGCACTCTGTTAAACCAGAAGTGTTCAGATGACGCAACCTATACGGTAAAAAATTCAGTTGCTACTGTTGCAATTAAAAAAAAAAACACCTCTTCATATGGAATAAAATTGTACATTTAAACAAGTTCAAGAATATTTATTTCTTATCCTGAGAAAACAAAATGCTCAGAAATAATTTACAAAACAATCACATCGTATTTTAAATAAATTTTATAGAAGATACAAATGATCCTCTGCTATCAAGTTTAAAACAAAGAGCCAGAGTCATAAATAATTCTAACTTGCCAGAGGCACGGCTATTTCTTTATACTGACTGTCGACTATCTAACTGAATTAGAGGTATTAAACTCCATGCTGAGGTCAACGAGCCTTACTTCCTCCAATATTACACTTCAACCAGTGCTCATTAATGTGTCTACTGAATGGATTAACACACCTAAAGATATATGTGCAAAGGAAAAGGGGACAACCTAATGGTATCCAACTGTTCATTTGTAATAGGACACATGTTCTAGGCCTCAACTTATTACCACTAATGTGGAATTTATTAAATTCAGGAGAAAAAATACCAATACAGAAAGTGATTTTTTACCAAGGAGAACTGGTAGAAGATGACTGTTTTCTATGATTAAGTTTACATGTTTATCTGTTTGTTAAAAATGAATTGATACTATAATAGAGCTAAAAAAAAAAAAAACCTTACATATACTACAATAGAGCTTTAAAAAAAACCTTACATGTTAGGATTCAAAAAAAGAAGAATTAAGGTGAATATCACAGAAAATAGGGGAAAGGAAAACAGCATATATGGAAATAAATGTTTATTATTTCCATAAAACAATTTAGATTAACTATACTGAATTATGAGACTAGGTAAATACTTCTTTCCTACCTAAGTGAAAAACTGCTTCAATCTGGTTCCAACCCTGGTAGAGTAGATTACTACTTGAGAAAGTAAGAACGAACCCTCTTCAAAATATTGCCATGTTATGTATTGTTACTCATTTGCCAGGCTTCACTTTTATATGGTAGATAATATGCATGTGAAAGCAAGGAAACTCAACCAAAACAAACTCTTCAAATTACTTGAAGTAAAAAAGTTTATATAACCAAAGTAATTTTCTTGAATAAAGAAGAATTATTTTAACAAGTAAAATACAAGGTGTGCTGTATCCATAAACTAGTGCAAAATATATACCTGAAAGCAGAAGTACACTAGAGTTTGCAGTGAGCACCCCTCAACACTTCCTCTCCACTATTCCAATCTTTGGGTCCATGATTGCTCAACAATTTGTTTGGCTTTGTATGTTAACTCTCTTTTCAGCCAACAGGTTCCAGATGCCATCAGGATGCCGGCCAGGCTTCCCTGGACTGAAGACCCCACCAGTGTGTCCTGGAGCTCCACTTCCCCAGAGACCCACCCTACTAGGGAAAGAGAGAGGCAGACTGGGAGTATGGACCGACCAGTCAATGTCCATGTTCAGCGGGGAAGCAATTACAGAAGCCAGACCTTCTACCTTCTGCAACCCACAATGACCCTGGGTCCATGCTCCCAGAGGGTTAGAGAATGGGAAAGCTATCAGGGGAGGGGATGGGATATGGAGATTGGGTGGTGGGAATTGTGTGGAGCTGTACTCCTCCTATCCTATGGTTTTGTTAATTTATCCTTTCTTAAATAAAAAATAAATTAAAAGAAAAATAAATAAATAAAAATACAAGGTGTGCATTAGAAATTTAAAAATTACAAATGTACCTGCATTTCTAAAAGCTATAATACTTCTGGACCCTTAACAGCAGACAGTTACAGTATTATGCCATGCTACTGTCTGAGTTCTTTCTACTTACTGGAAAAGGCACTTTGCTGTTAAATTTCCAATGATTTCAAATTTAATCTTAACTGAAATAAAAATAAAACTGCACATTTTATGGTATTAACTCAGCAAAATGGTGGACAAGAGGAATTCGAGCTCTTTTTCCCCCTATAGAAACATCAAGAAATAGGATGACAACAGAGGAGGCTCTTTGCTTTGTTCCCCAATGGAACAACCAGTAATCAGAAGGATAAGATACTAAGAGGGAACAACAGCTCAAGGAGAGACAGAAGTGCTCCTGGCCCCTCAGAGAATCAGCACAGAATTGCACCAGAGGAGACAAGGAGAATAGGCCTCCAGTGGACAGAGAGAAGGTGGGGAGAAGGACATGCCTCAAGGCCGTAGTTCTGAGTTGGGAATGCAGTTGGCAGGGATGCTAGCTCAGTAGTAAGGGGTCTTGAGGAAAGAGCCAAGTTTGTGAAGGCCTATACTCGACCTAGATGAAACCCGTGTGGGAGAGCTGCGTCTTCTACACAGACTAGAACGATTCAGAGAAGAGACGGTGCTTTAGGCTCCTCCCCTTAGAAAGTACAGACACAGAGAATAGATTGGCCAGTCTCTGGTCTGGGATGCCAAAGAAAAGGGGCATAGGTTAGGCTACAAATACCAGTTCCCCACTCCCACAAATGTGTACCAGCAGTTGAGACTGTCCAAACCCCTTTCCACTCTGCTGACACCAGCAATGGCAAATATAGGACCAAGAACCTAAGGAAACCATTAGAGGCCAAAAATGTCAAATTAAGCTTCAGTGCCACCTGCTGGAAAAGTAAAAGTAGTTCAACTCTCAAAACTTGATGCAAATTTAAAAGGAAATTTAAAGTATCAAAATGGGCAGACACAAAATAACACGTGGCAACTTGACACTCGAGAGAATATAGTGTCACATAAGGAGAACATTCCAGAACTTGACCTCAAAGGCATAGGAGGTCAAAACTCCCTATCATATCTCATTCAGAATCACGACTGTAAAGAAAACTCAAAGTAGCAGGGCACCAAGACAAAATGATACAAGGGAATGCGGAAATGTTGAAACAAAGCTCAGAAAAACAGAAACAAAAGTAATCAACAGAAGGTAGAAAATGAAACTTAAACTAAGAAAATAAAGGATTCAGAATTAAATTAACTCAAGGGAGGTGGTGGCACAGCTGGTAAAGTACACAGGCTCCCATGTTTGAGGACGTGGGTCTGAGCCCCCAGTTCCCGCCTGTCGGAGGGGAGGGGAGCTTCACAACCAGTGCAAGAGGCTGCAGGTGTCTCCTCTCTCGCTTCTGCTCTCCTGCCCTCTATCTCTCGTCTCTGTCATAATAAAAATAATCAAATAAAAGGAAGCTCAGTGAATGAGATCAAGAACAGCAGATAAAGTTATGGGAAGAGGATAGGCCAAATGTAGAAACAAATGGGTAATTCTGAAGAAAGTGATATACAAATGATGCAGATGGAAGGAGAAAGAAAAATATGATGTGAGTAGAATGAAGAAATGTAAGAACTCAAAAAAGAAAGAAAGAAGTGTAAGAACTACCCGACTTCAACATGAGGATAATGAGTACTGAAGAAGAAAAGAGAGAAAGAAGGAACTGGAGAATTTATTCAAGGGAATAGTAGCATAAATTACCTAATAAAATTAGCTAAATTAAAGACACCTAGGTTAGACACATTGTAGTGAAACTTTCAAGGATTCAAGACAAAGAAAGAATATGGTTGGGGAAGATGAGAACATACACTACCATCAGGCTTTCATCAAACTGTTTTTTTTTGCACTAGGAATCCACTGCTCCTGGAGGACATTTTTTCCCATTTTGTTATTGTTGCTGTAGTTGTTATTGTTGTCACTGTTGAACAGGACAGACAGAAATTGAGAGAGGGAGGGGAAGACAGAGAGGAGGAGAGAAAGATAGACACCTGCAGACCTGCTTCACTGCTTGCAAAGTGACCCCCCCCACAGATGGGGAGCTGGGGGCTCGAACTGGAATCCTTATGCCAGTGCTTGTGCTTTGCGCCATGTGCACTTAACCTGCTGCGCTACCTACCACCCAGGCCCCTTCATCAAACTTTTAAGCAGAAAACTTGATAGATCAAGAGAGAATGGAATGATGTATTCAAATTACTCAAAAGATAAAAAGCCACCAACCTAGAATACTATATCCTACAAGATTCTTTCAGATAAGAACTATAAGTAAAGGTCTTCACAGACAAGTAAAAACTGGAGGAGCTTGCCAACACTACTTCTCTCCTACAAGAGATGCTAAAAGGGCTTCCTCAGAATTAAAAAAGAGAAAGGAAGGGGAGGGGTGGGGAGGGGAGGAGTGGAGTGGAGAGGGGAGGGGGAGAGGAAAGGGGAGGGGGAGATGAGGGGTGAAAGGGAGGGGAGGGGTGAGGGAAGGAAAATGGAATTCACAGTTCACCCCAGATAAAACAAAAACCAAGGAAACAGAGTCAGAAAGCAAAATATGAGTATCAATAATCATTAATATAGATGGACTGAACTCACTAATCAAAATAGTCAGATGAATCGAGAAGTAAAAGATCAACTAAATGCTGGTTCCGAAGGACTCAAGTTTATAAAGCCCAAAATAGACATCAAGTAAAGAGATGAAAACGGGTTCCCCAAACCAATGGAAAGTTTAAAAAAGGGGGGAAAGCACTATACTTACAGCAGACAAGTAAGATCTCCAATCAAAAGATAGTAAGACACAGAGATGGGTAATACTTGATAAAGGAACTGATACAACAGAAAATATATGAAGTCTAATAAATCAACGCTACCTCAATAAAAAATAAAATAAACATGTTTTTTAAAAGGGATAAAGACTGGTATTCCATTTGAACACCAATAAGAATGTGGAAGTAGTTATATTAATTTAAAATACACCATAGTTCAGAGTAAGAAAATTATCAGGAAAAGAAAGGAACTAGTAGATACTAAAGCAGGTTAGTACACAAAGAAGACATAACCAATCCTCAACATATACACATGTAACAAAAGAATGGCAGAATACAGGAAATAATATAAAAATAAATACAACTACAAGAAGAAATATATGAATCCTCTACGATAGCTGGAGACTTTAATACTACACTATCAGACACTGAGAGATCCAATAGGCAAAACTTAGCTGAGGATACAGTGGAACTCTACAGTCTCATCAATCAACTGAATGTAACTGACATTTATTGACTACTTCATCCAACAGTAGCAGATTACATATTCTTCCCAAGCTCACATGGAAAATGATCATACAGACTACACGTGGATAATAAAACACACCTTAATAAATTAAAAAGAACATAAATCATAAAATGTCTGCTCACAGACCACAACGGAGTTAAACTAGAAATCAATAACAAAGGTATCTGGAAAATCCCAAAGCACTTGGAGATTAAACAATGTAATTCTAAATAACATACAGATCAACGAATTCTCAAGAGTAAATAAAATATGATCTGAACTAAATCAAAAAGGAAAAGTTCTGGAAGTAGATACCTATGATGGAAAATAAAAGGAATTGTAAGTGTGCCTTATGCTAGTGAACTCTACATTTTAAAAAGGGCAAAATGGAGAGTTTAGGCAAATATATATTAACCACAATTAAAACAAACCTCTTATTTCACTGATAGATAAAACAACAACATACAATATATAACCCTTCAAAATTCTTTAATAAACTCAGTGCTTAAGATATTTCACCATATATGAGTGTAATTTTAATTAGAACAACCATTTAACAAATCTTAAATGTCTTCATCTCCATACTTAATTTTGTTATGATAACAGATTATTGAAAATTAATTTCAGGGGGCCATGTTATAGTGCACCTGGTTGAATATACATGTTATGTGCAAGGACAAAGGTTCAAGTCTCTGGTCTCCACCTGCAGGGGGGAAGCTTCACAAGTAGTGAAGCAGTGCTGCAGGGGCCTCTCTCCCTCTCCCTCTCTCTCCTCTCTATCCTTAGCATTGAATGTGCCAGAGTGATGGTCTGGTTATAGAAGAAAGGAAGAAAGGAAGGAAGGAAGGGAGGAAGGAAGGAAGAAGGAAGGAAGGAAAGAAGGAAGGAAGGAAGAAAGGGAAGGAGGGAAGGAGGGAGGGAGAGAGGAAGGAAGAAAATAAAGAAAGGATTCTTGTTAAATGAGATCATCCAGAAAGAGAAGGATGAATATAGGATGATCTCACTTATGGACAGAAGTTGAGAAATAATAACAGAAAGGGAAACACAAAGCAGGACTTGGACTGGGTTTGGTGTCTTGCACCAAAGTAAAGGATTCTGGTGAAAGAGTCGGGGGAGAAGAGGGGAGATGACTTTCAGGTCCTCCTACATGATGGTGGAGGAAGAGTGAGGCTGGGGTGAGAGTGTCCTGCAGAAGACTGAGAAATTTACTGGATTTTCTGTAACCCAGTAATATCCCCCCCAATAACATTTTTTTTTCTTTTTTTAAAGAAAATCTTCTGTATAACCATTATGTGGTCTCCTGGGCCCTCCATTTCTTTCTTTCTATCTCAAAAAGTCAGCTCAGAGTAGAGAAGCCCTGGGGACACCAATTAATAACAGCATTAAAAAAATAAAATTTACAGTAAAGTATGCTATGTCTTTATAACAATTTACATTTTTCCTCTTCATCAATCAATTGAACATTAAATCTACAGACATGCTAATAAGTGAGTTGAAATATAATCTCACCAGTTCGAATATTTATATATAGAAAAATGTTAATCTGTCATACCCCCACTTCCTTAAAGGTGAATTTCTTCAATTATAGTAAATACAGTTTGCTCTACAGCAATTCTGCTTCTGAGACAGTACTGGGTGTAGAACAGAGTACTCAGAAATGATGCATGACCAGTTATATGACTCACATTTTGTGTACTACTTTTATTCACTCCTAGGATTACTTAATTACTTATTGTTCTCAGCACTTACTTTTTTTGTCAAGGAATCATCAGAATCAGAAGGCATTCGTGTTGACACGTGAAATATTACTTCTACTGTAGAGGTAGCAAAATATGGTGTGGTCAGTCCAGTGCTTTTGTTTTTTTGTAGTCCTCCCATGAAGCCACAATGGTTTGTAAGATTTACCTAGAAGTTATAAATAAAAATTAAAAAAAAAAAAGATTTACCTAGAAGTAATGAAGAGCTGCATGACATTACTCAACCAAATAAAAATGAAAAGGCTTCAGTTTGCTTTGCAAAAAGTTATTTGCATGTGTCTAACAAATGCTTGATCTAGCATTATTAGTTAAATCTTCTCTGTTCACACTAGTTTTTTCCTTAGGTATCTGAAGACCCCCTAATTAGTAGGAGTTAATTAGGAAAGAGATCAACTGCTGTGTACTGTGCATCTTTTGTTAAGACTACCAGGTGTTAATGACAAATTATAAAGGCTATAGGGACACACCAAGGCCAGAGAGTGAAAACCAAGTGGCTAAAATCAGACTGGAAATGACTTAGGGAAGAGAAAAATTGTAGTGCCGCTGATAAGATGACTGAGGTGCGCCATTCTACTCCAGCTTTCTGATTACTAGCACCTATCACAGCCAAACACACACACACACACACGTAGAACTTAGTTATACTTAACATGTGTCAAGAAAACTATAAATTAATTTGTCAAAGAATTTAAAACTGTCTTTTCATCTTTGTGTATCTATAAGATGAGCTACTATCAGGGTTGTTGCACTGGATGATATTCCCTAAACATGTATGAAACACAGAAGCCAGCAACTTAAATTCACTGTAGAAAAATGAAGAAATACTAGAAAGAAAACAGAAACAAAATTTAAACAGTATTTATCTCTCTCCAACCACCGACGCAGGTACTCTTAATAGTACAATCTGACAGAGAATTCTAAAATCAAGTCTCTGCACAATATTAATTGAACACGTCTGAAATATTAATATCAGTTAATAATGGCTGAATAGATGAATAACAGATTAATTTCATGTCACTACAAGATGACTTTAATCACATATTTTCAATTTATTTTGGACTCACTAATACATTCATCTAATTAAGAAATAAAACAAGGGGGCTGGGCATAGCTGGCAGAGCACACGTTACCATGAGCAAGAACCAGGTTCAAGCCTCCAGTCCCCTGCTGCAGGGGAAGATTTAGAAGCGATGAAGCGGTTATGCAGGTGTCTCTCACTGTCTTTTGCTCCCTCTCTACCTCCTTCCTTCTCCATTTGTCTCTATCAAATAAGAGAAAAAAAAGAAAACAAAATAAAATGAAACAAAAATCTTCATTCTACATATTGTCTTTAGCTAGTCAGTTCTTTTTTCAGACAGAAATACTAAATAGCTTCCAAAGAGTTCTATGTGTAGACAATGAAATCTTTCTATGTATGTTGCATATCTGCATATGCACATTTACACAGTGTTACGTACTTGGCCATTTATACATAATATAGCTGGGAAAATAATTACTAAAGAACCGCCATCTTTTGTTTGTTTCTATGACTTCAAAGAAATATGTCTACTTGATGAAAAATAATCCCCCCCCAAGATATTCTGGCTACTTCTAATCTTTTAGTGCTAATAACACTGAACACATGTCACTGCATTTATGAAAGTAAATCTACAGGACCTGGTTAGAAGCGGAGCTGTAAGTCAAAGTGCATATGCACAGTTCTAACTCTGAGCCCACCAAAATGTTCTCCACAGATGGCACCAACAGTGTATAGCACTGTTCCCTCAGTGACATCATCACTTCTTTTGGGATATGTCTGATACATCATTTTCAAAGTAAACATCTTAATACAAATCTCTATGACAGTTTGCCTTTGAGTTAAAATTTTAAGGTAGATTTAATACAGGAACCCCTGCTTGAATTGGCTGTCAAAATGACACAAGGTGCTGTATCATTCAGTATTTCTTGCTATGCTATCAAAGATTCTCACTGAAATGTGCCAACTCGAATAACTATCTCCTTTTATGTTTGGTGTCAAACCCTTTTGGAACACTTTAAGATTTGGGTGAATGAGAGGGAAGACTTTCTTGTAAAAGTTTTGGATTCTGAAACTGAATGCCCTCAAAGTTAACCCTGCTGGTGTGAACTAGAAAACCTCAGTCCGGCTCTTTTAGTCACATCTAGAAGACCACTCCTTAGGCTAGTGGCCATGGCTGAAACGAGGGAAACCAGGTTGTCTGAACCTAGGATATGGCATAGCATTAGAAAACCATCAATACCTTTTCTCTCAAAGTACTAACTGCAGATGTCTTTGCAGGTGAGATGTAAGGAAGACAGAATAATAACTCTAGTGTAAAAATGTTTAGCTTCTTATAATCATTCTTCTAAAATAAGGGAGGAATAAAGAAAATCTCTGCTTCCAAGGAGAAGTGAAATATTATTTGATATAATTTGAAAATAATACCTCCCAACCAAGGCCAGCTACAAAATCTTCATATGCTTGACTCCCTCCTGTATTAGTAAGAATGGAATGCTTGTCTTCCTGTCCTTCAGCAACATAAAATACCGCGATTTTGTGGGTCTCTCGGCTATAAAACAAAAGATTACATTGACTCATTTCATCATTAAGTTATCAGTTTGTTCATTCACTCAATAATTAGATTCATGCACAATGTATTTGGCAATAAAAAGATGAAAAGAATTAAATAATCTACAATGGGAGAAATAAGTGGTGATAGTATATATAAACAACATATATGAAAGTCACAGCATTGTTACTGGAACAGAGAGAGGTGTGACTACTTCAGACTGCAGAAACGGAGAGTGTAAAGGAAAGACAAGGGCCAGGTTGCGGTGCATCTGGTAGATGTGTGTGTTCCAACACATAAGTATCTCAATTCAAGCCCATGATTCCTGCTTATAGGGGAGAAGCTTCACAAGCGAGAAAATATCTCTCTTTTTACCCTCTCTCTCTCACTTTTAAATTTTTAAAAATATTTTTATTTATTTATTATTGGATAGAGACAGAAAGAACTTGAGAGGGTAGGTGGAGACAGAAAGGGAAAGAGAGACAGAGAGACACCTGCAGCCCTGCTTTACCACCTGTGAAGCTTTCCCCCTACAGATGGGGGAGTTAGGTAAGAGTAAATGAGATTTTTTTTTTTTTGCCTCCAGAGTTATTGCTGGGGCTCAGTGCCTGCACCATGAATCCACTGCTCCTGGAGGCCATTTTTCTCCCTTTTGTTGCCCTTCTTGTTGTAGCCTTGTTGTGGTTATTATTGTTATCGTTCGTTGTTGGATAGGACAGAGAGAAATGGAGAGAGGAGGGGAAGACAAAGAGGGGGAGAGAAAGACAGACACCTGCAGACCTGCTTCACTGCCTGTGAAGCGACTTCCCTGCAGGTGGGGAGCCGGGGGCTCGAACTGGGATCCTTATGCCGGTCCTTGTGCTTTGCGCCACATGCACTTAACTTGCTGCACTACCACCCGACCCCCAGTGAGATTTCAATATATGAAGACAAGAAAGAGTATTAAAGACAGGTGCAAATGTATGAAGCATCTGAAAAGTCTCCTCTTTTTCAGTGTGACTGATTCTTGGATCAAAGGGAATGCCCCCCCCACCCACACACCAGAAATAAAACTAACCATGTGGTAGGCCAAAAAGAAAGGGATGAATACTCATAGGTGGGAATTAAGGAACAAGGACTGAAAGAGAAAACACAGAGTAGATAAAACTTGGACTGGGTATAGTGTATATATCAACGCTAAGTACTCTGGGTAAGGAGTGGGTGGAGGGGTACCTTATAATGGAAAAGGTCCCAAGTTGGGGGCAAGTGTGCTTTGCAGATATGTATCACAGGGAGATGAGAAATTGTACCCATGTGTGAACAACTGTGCTATAAACCATTAATCTCCTAATAAAGTGATTTGGGAGAAAATGATCTGTTATTAGCCACATCCCTAAGAAGAAAATGACAGACAGGAAAAAAGAAAGGAAGAAAGAAAGAAAGGAAGGGAGGAAGGAAGGAAGGAAGGAAGGAAAGGAGGGAGGGAAGAAGCAAGCAAGCAAGCTAACTAGTATAGAGAAGTGGGAGAAATGACTAATTTTTTTCAAAGCACTTATAGAAGCTTTCCCTGGCATTCGAGTCAGGCCAAGACAGCGCTTCCCTTCCCCTTAGGATTAGCATTTTAGCATGAGAAAGGCCGACTTATGGCTGTTTTTCATCTTCTGCAGTCCTGTGCTAGAGAAGCTCTATTCCAGACAGATTTATGGCTGCCTTCCTTTACCATGAATGCCCACCTGTAGAGTGAGGTTATTACTTTTAAGAAAAGGCAGTCCCCTAACAGCTCAGGTATAGTGGCAGTGTGGTTCTGCCTAGGGAGAAAGGAAGTTCCTAAAGAGAAATCAGCTGTTAACTTTTGTCTGAGAGGAATGATTTTATTTAAAATTGAGTTGGAGAAGTCCATGCCTAAGAGTGCTGTCAAAAACAAGGGAGACCTTGGCGGAGAGTAACTAAGGGAAGCTTGTAGCTGTAGGGACAAAATGAAAACAGAAGAGCAACTAGAAGTTTTAATAGCAAGAACCTTCTACTGGCTTTGGGTTTCCTTTGCTCTTCTTTTTCTAGTTCACTGAGGTGCTAAGTGAAGGTTTCTGTTTTGAGTTTTTTCTTGGTTTTCTGATTTATGCCTGTATGGCTATGAGTGTCCCTTTGAGTACTGCTTTAGCTATGTCCTAAATACTCTGACAGCTCATATCTCCATTTCATTCATTTCCAATAACATTTTAATTTCCTCTTTGACCTGGTAGTTGTTAAACTTTGGGTTTTCATATTTGGAGGCTTCCTCTTTCTATTTGTTGTTGAATATTAGCTTAATTCCACTGTGATCTGAGACGATGCTTAGAATTATTTCAATGCTTTTGATTCTATTTGGGAATATATACAAAGGGAACAAAGACACCTATTAAAAGAGACCTTTGCACACCTACATTCACTGTAGAAAGGCACTTGTAGGCACTGCCCCACTCTTTGTAGGGAGACTGGGTCAACCTACTATGCCACCTATTTCACTGGTCCTGAAATAAGTGCAGCCTAGAATGTTCCTAGTCGTGACCATGGAATGTGAGCCTAGAATGATAGAGGTTACACAGGCTCCTGTGTTAAATATGAATAGACATGGGCCCTAGGTCAGATGGATGGGGTTAGCAGTTAATGGTATTTATATACTCTCCTCATATTTGCCCTAATCCAACTGTCTAGTCCTATTCTCAACTCTGAAGCCAACTTCCCAGATAATACTTTTAACCCACCTGCATGCTAACTACCAGGCTCAGGCAAAAATTACTAAAGTCATGGGTCACATGGAACATACCTAAAAAAGACTTCCCAGCTTCCTCCCACACGAAGACCCCTAATTTCATTTGCCCTGTTCCCACCTTTGGGTGTGTTTATTGAACAATATGCTTTATCATATTGCCTTTCTGCCACTAAGTTGCAGATGCTACCATGACCTCCTGACCTCCCTGGACTGATAACCTCACGAATGTGTCCCAGAACCTCACCTCTCCAGAGCCCTACCCCAATAGGGAAAGATAGAAACAGGCTGGGAGTATGGATCGACCTGCCAACATCCGTGTTCAGTTAGAAGCAAGTACAGACCTTCCGCATTTTGCATCCCAAAAAGAATTTTGGTTCATACTCTTAGATAGGGATAAAGAATAAGGGTGCCTCCAGTAGAGGGGATGGGCCACAGAACTCTGATGCTGGGAACTTTGTATAGTTGTAATCCTGTTATCTCACAATCTTGTTAGTCATTATTAAATCACTAATACAAATTTTAAAAAAGAAACATGAAAATGAGAGTATAGCAACCAGTCGGAAATTGATAGATTTAAATGTCTATATGAAAGAAAGAAGAAAAGATATTGATCATTAACTAAAGAGTCCATCTTAAGAAATTAGAAAAAGGGGGCTGGCCTGGTGGTGCACCCAGCTGAGCAAACACATCACCATGAATAAGGACCCAGGTCTGAGCCTTGTGCCCCACCTGTGGCAGAGAACCCTTATGATGCCTGCCTCCATGGGTGGCCAACACTATATCGTTTCTTCTCCAAAACAGAAGATTCCGGGTGCATCTGGGTGACAAGTCTAGCAGATGGAGACTTGTCTCAAGTGGCCTCCCCCAGGGCTCTGTTCTGGCTCCTACGCTATTTAATATTTACATCAATGACCTCCCAGAAACTTCTTCAAGGAAGTTCATCTACGCCAATGACATCTGCTGTGCAACTCAGGCATCCAAGTTCGACATCCTTGAGGAAACACTCACGAAAGACATGTCTCTGATATCTGATGACTGTAAAAAATGGCGACTAATCCCTAGCACTGCAAAAACGGTATCATCTGTTTTCCATCTACACCATGCCTCGGCCTCGCGTGAGCTTAATGTGTAGCTTGGCGATATGAGAATCCGGCATGAAGCCCAGCCAGTCTATCTTGGCGTTACTCTCGATCGCACTGTCATTTCACGAACATCTCATAAAAACTGCAGTAAAGGTGGGCGCGAGGAATAACATCATTGCAAGACTGGCCAGCTCCTCATGGGGCGCGAGCGCTTCCACACTACCATCATCATCTCTGGCATTATGCTATTCCACTGCAGAATACTGTGCCCCAGGATGGTTCTGTAGCCCCCATGTCCACTTGGTCGATTCCAAATTATATTCCTCCATGAGGATAATTTCTGGAACCATCCGTTCCACCCCGGTTCCATGGCTGCCAGTTCTTAGCAACATCGCCCCGCCAGATATTCGTCGGGATGCGACATCATCTAAGTTCATTTCCCAAGTCTACGCTCGACCGGACCTGCCAATATACGCGGGTATCTTCGCCCACCCTGTCCAACGCTTCACGTCTCGTCACCCAATCTGGTCCCCTACGCCTACACTGAACTTCTCTGTTCCAGACTCTTGGAAACAGAGTTGGCAGTCAGCTGAGGTAAAGAACAAACCCCTCATCACAGACCCCTGCAAGCGTCAACCCGACTTTGACCTAGCACGTTATGACTGGGCCCTCCTCAATCGCTATCGAACAGGCCATGGCCGGTGCGCCGCTATGTTCCATCGCTGGGGAGCCAGAGACGACCCGAACTGCCCCTGTGGCTACAGACAGACTATGACCCACATAGTCAACGACTGCCACCTCTCCAGATTCAAAGGAGGTCTCGAAACTTTACATCAGGCTCAACCTGATGCTGTTGACTGGCTACGGAAGAAGGGCAAACGCTAGAAGAAGAAGAAGAAGTGGGGGAACATAGCTGTAAGTGTCTATCTTCCTCTGTCCCTCCCCCCCCATCTCAACTTCTCACTGTTTTATTAAAGAAAAAGAAAAAGATTAGAAAAAGACTCATCATCAGGGAAGGCCCAACAGCCCCGTAGAAAAAGACTCATGATCAGGTGAGTTTGAAAATGCAAGGCTAGGTCAATATTCAAAAACCTATTGCTGCAATTCCTTGCATTATAATGGTAAAGGAAAAAAGTACTCAAAAGCAAAACAAACTGCAGAATTTAGAAAAGAACAATTAATTTCAAAGCTAATAGAAGGAAAAATAATGAGTAGAGTGGAAATAAGTGCAACTGAAAAGAAAAACAGCAGAGAAGTTCAAGCAAAACTGATAACCTACAGCTAGATTGAGCAAGATGAAAAGATTCAAAGTGCTAAAATCCAGGAATGAAAAAACTGGCATCACAATATGACTTACAGAAATAAAAAGTATTATGGGAGAAGGCAATAGTGAATCAGGTAAAGTGCACATGTTACCATGCAGAGGGTGCAGGGTTCAAGCCTCTGGTCCCTACTTGAAAGGGGGAAGCTTCATGAACACTGGAGCAATGCTGCAGGTCTGTCTCTCTTTCTCTCTCTCAATTTCTGTTTCTATAAAAAAGAACTAAAGAACAAATAAAGTAAGAAAGAAAGAAAGAGACAGAGAGAAGAAAATGGTAACAAGTAACAGTGAGTTGCCATGCAGGTACCAAGCTCCAGGGATGATAACACTGATGGCAAAAAAAAAAAAAAAAAAAGATAATGGAATGATATGAACAATTGTATGCCTACACATCAGCCAAATTAGTTTAATGAATGCCATTCTTATAAACAAATTAAAACCAACTCAAGAGGTAGCAGAATATCTGGGTAGATCAATAACAAGAAAAAATGTTGAACTAGTCCTTTGAAAAGTAAAATTATATTGATTTGCAGATGAGAGGATTTGTATATAGAAAATCTCCAAAAATCCACTAAAAATCAATTGGATGTAGTAAATGAGATGAGCAAAGTTTCCAGATATAATATGAACAAACAAAAATCAATTGTACCTCTACATGCCAGCAAAAACCAAACCCAAAACAAGATTACTTTCTTTTCTTTCCCCCCCAGAACACTTATAAAACCTGGCTTTCGCTGGTACTGGCAACTGAACCTGGAAGCTTTGGTGCCTCAGGCATGAAAGTCTTTCTGCATAAACACTATGCTATCGCTTCAGTTTCCAGAACAAAATTAATAAAGCAATTTCTTGGGGGCAGGAGATAGCTCACCCAGTAGAGCCCATACTCTGCTATGTGTGAGACCTTGGAGGTTCAAGGCCTACATAGGATCACTCTGAACAGGGCCAGGGACTCCATGGATAGTGGAATGATGCTGTTTCTTTCTTTTTTCACTCTAAAACCCAAGTAGTAGAAAACTGAGTGTGGGGAGAGAGCATAATAGTTAGGTAAAGAGACACTCATGCCTGAATCTGCAAAGTCCCAGGTTCAATCCTATGCACCACCATAAACCAGAGCTGAGCTCTGGTAAAAGGAGGGGGGGAAACCTATCTTTTGTGGCGCAGTGGATCAAGCATTGGACTCTCAAGCATGAGGTCCCGAATTCAGTCCCTGGCAGCACAGGTACCAGAGTAATGCCTGGTTCTTTCTCTCTCCTCCTGTCTTTCTCATTAATAAAGAAATAAAATCTTGAAAGAAAAAAGAAGAAAAACAAAGTCAGCTGCACCAGAGAAGTAGCTCAGGTCTCGCTTCCCACACCAGTATCACCTGAGGCTAAGTGCTCACAGAGCCACCATTTCTAGGAGTCTCCTCCTTCCTCCTTCTTACTAGTCACAGAGGAGAGAGGGAAGAGGGGGAGGGAAACATAGACTAGAACTGCTCCAACATTCATGAAGCTTCCCCTTGAAGCTCCTTTAAAAAGTTTATCATCTCTAAAGTGTAAATAAATGAGATACAGCTTCTGTTCATAAAGTTACTCAATAATAAATACAGTGTTCTTTCCACACACAGAAATAACTGACCGTTGCTAGCTATAGATTTGAAGGTTCTCTAATAACTTACCACTGTCTGGAATCCAAGTTCCTAAGTTCTCTAAGGAGTTTTTCATTTTTCTTCAGGAGATGAAAGCTCCTCCTAAAGAGAGATTTATGAACATTTTAATCTCCTTTGCAGTGACTATGACAGTCCCCAAAATGCTTTCCACTCTACTCATGCAACTCTTAAGACTTTTCTTGCCTTTTCACACTTCTAATATATAGGAGAACAGAAGCTAAAAAATGTAAAGAAGATATGTCATTTCTACCCAGGCCCTACCGAGTACATTAACTATTGGCCTCGTCAATATTTCTTTGCAGATGCTGTCAGTTTCTTAAACTCACATCTTAAAAAAAAAAAAAAAGGATAAAAATACTTTCAGCTGGGGGTTGGGATGGGGCTTAAGCAGGGGGTATGCTTTTTGTATGTGTGACGCCCTGGGTTTGATTCTCTGTATGATATAATAGAGCTGTATTCTGGTTCGTTTGTCTCTTTTAAAAAATTAACTGAGAAATACAGATTCCCTCAGGTGTTTCACAAATTGTGGAAAAAATTGTTCTTCATAAGAAGTAAAGTATTCACAAAATTGAAGTTAAGATCAACTAAGTATAATCCAGATGAAATTTGCTTTTTTTTCTCCTCGATTCACATTATATGTATTTTTATACTATGAAGCAATGTACACATTTGACCAAAAGTGTTCTATAGGTGCTAGCAATATACAAATTATATTAATGAAACCAATACTTGTTATGCTAAAATAGCTTTCCACCTTGAATTTTACTCCAGGATGATATCCAGATCCATTCACAATAAAAAAAGTAGAATTTTGAGTGGCAACATCTTTATTTGCAGATACCATAAGACAAACTGTGCTCCCTGATATAACTGGCAGAGGATATAAGAATTTAATTGATCCCCAGCATAAACCATGATCAAGCAGCATTTTGATCACTCTCTCTAAAAACATAAAGTGAAATTTGGATCTGAAGGTACTTCACTGTTTTTATGCATGTGCAAGATTGTAGGTTCAATTGCTGTCCCTGGATAAAATAAAAATTCTTTCCCCTTCACACAAAGCAGAAGTTGGGCTGGGGCTGGGGGAAGGGCTCAGGTCCCAGAACATGATGGCAGAGGAGGACCTAGTGAGGGATAAATGAAAATGTGGAAAACTGGGAAATGTTAGACATATACAAACTACTGTATTTTACTATCGACTGTAAACCATTAATCCCCCAATAAAGAAGTTAAAAAAAAAATCTTTCCACTCTCGTCAAAGAATTGGTAGAGGAAAAGAAGAGAGACTAAAATACCCGATCAAGCCCAGCATGTGACACAGTGGGTAAAGGGTAAGACTCTCAAGCATAAGGTCTTAAGTTTGATTCCTGGCAGCACATGTGCCAGAGCTCTGGTCCTTCACCTTCTCCCCACCCCCATCAATAAATGAAATATTTGATAAAAAGATGAGTAACGGTGGCATAAAAAACTATCTTTATTCTTACCTTTTATCCCAGGAATTCATCCCCAATATACTAAGTAGCAATCTGCAGTAGTAAAATGCTGACTGAGGCTTCTGAGGTGTTGGTTCATCCTGTTCCACAGCTTTCATGTTTAAGTCATTAAAGTGCTTCTCAACAAATTCCTTTTCCTCTGTATGCTGCTTCAGGATAGCATTAATAACATCATTTTCCTGTTTTTCAGAAATGCACACAGGTTGTGGAGCAGGGATATTAAGTGAGATTCCAGTTCTCTGCAAGCACTCAGGACTAGTTACACCTAAATATTGCAAAAGCTCATCAAGGACATCTTCTTCATCTCGTATTGTATCCCAAGTTGGTACAGTTTCTCGTAACCTCCCTTTAAATTGGAGGGAAACCCCATCTTTTACTGTTATGTCTTCTAAGCATTCATTAGATGTAGGAGGTTCTTCAGGTTTCTCTTGGCGAGCCAATGACAGTATGAGAGAGTTAGGTTCTGACAAGCTGCTTACAGGAGGTGGTCCATACAGGATGGCAGAATCCCATGAATATTTTCCAGAAAGATCACGCACTATGATCCTGACATTTGAATTGGCTGATGCCAGGCCAGCAGATAAGCCACCTCCAGGCATACTCTCTTCCGATCTTATTTGGATACAGGACACTAAGGTTGTATTGTTCAACACAAAGAACTGTATATTTGGACTCTCAAAGAGTTCAGGAGAAAGTTCAGTACTTTCACTGTAATGATTGTCATGATTTTCACACACTTGACTTGTTAACATAGCAGGTCCACCACTCATTGGATAATGGCCCAAATGATTTACTAGATGTGTAATAACAGTGCGGGCAGCTATAGAGATTAATCCTTGCTGCATTTGTGTTTTCACTAGAAATAAAAATACACAAGTGAATGGTCAAATAACAACGAGACAACAAATGGGGATTGCAGCTTATTATCAAACTTGCATTTAAATATTTGGGTATCTTTATGTTTCCAATTCAGATTCTATACTAGAGTGAAGGTGGCAAAAAGAACAGAACTGTTCTCTGAAGAAGACATTTCTTTTGTAAGGAAAAAAAATTTTTTTGGGGGGGGAATTAGCTTGTAATTCAAACTTCTTTAAATATACATCATAGTTTCAATGATCAAAAGTACTATAAATCAATCACTTGAAATCATTTAGTACACAGATTAAAAAACCAATGAAATCCAACTGATAAGTTCTTATCTTATAGGAAGATTCAGAAACAGTTTGCAGGAAGCCTTAAGTGGATTTTAAATCTGGCTGTTACCAATAATGTAAAAGTTTCAGAGAAAAACGATTCCCCCCCCCCCCCCCCACTAAACTTCAGGATCCAGGATTAAACAGCAAGTCAGTTAACCAGTATATTATTTTAAGGGAGGAAATGCCTCATGGGTATATTTTAAACTAATTTTTTCTAACTCAACCTGGTCTAGTCTTTTGGTGGTGGGAATGGTGTTTATGTACACTACTAGCAAAATGTAGACATATAAATCACTAGTTAATTAATTTGAGGGGGAAAATCAATTGTATGTCTCGAAATTTTTCAAAACACAATCTTTTTAATATATAGGCTGTGTATTTGATATGCGGACTCTCTCAAAAGCCTAGACCAAGTAGATTAGAAGCATCCAATAGCACAGCTATATACAAGATACTGGATACTGTACAGCAAACCCTAACAAAAGGACTTTTCAAAGTTAACCCAATTACCAAATAATGTGATGATAACATTAACTATCGATTGTCTTTTTGAACCCTAAGACAGCAGGAACCTCACATCTCCACTATAGAGCCCCTACTTCCCCCAGGCCCTATCTGAGGGTTCCAGGCAGTCCTGGAACCCTCAGATAGGGCCCACTTTCCCGTATGCGTCTCCCAATCCATACCAAATAATATTGCATCCGCCGATCACAACCTAACCAACGTAATGATTGCCACCTCAACATGCTTCACCTCAGACTGTGTCCAGAGACTTCACGTGTGGAATGACAACCCTTCAGCTTCATTACTCGGGTGAGACCTTTCCTTTTATAGTACACTCTAATTTCATCTCAGGTGGTTCACTTTCTAACAAAGTCCCATAACCTAGACATACACCAGTTTCTGTGAGAGAGAGCTTATGTTCACATGTATCTGTAAAATACTGCAAAATATATACCTGAAAGCAGAAGTACACTAGAGTTTGCAGTGAGTACCTCCCTAACACTTCCTCTCCACTATTCCAAGCTTGGGATCCATGATTGCTCAACAATTTGTTTGGCTTCATATGTCAACTCTCTTTTCAATCACCAGGTTCCAGATGCCACCAGGATGCTGGCCAGGCTTCCCTGGATTGAAGACCCCACCAATGTGTCCTGGAGCTCAGCTTCCCCAGAGACACACCTTACTAGGGAAAGAGAGAGGCAGACTGGGAGTATGGACCGACCAGTCAACGCCCATGTTCAGTGGGGAAGCAATTACAGAAGCCAGACCTTCTACCTTCTGCAACCCTCAATGACCCTGGGTCCATGCTCCCAGAGGGCTAGAGAATGGGAAAGCTACCATGGGAGGGGGTGGGTTATGGAGATTGGGTGGTGGGAATTGTGTGGAGTTGTACCCCTCCTACCTTATGGTTTTGTTCATTAATCCTTTCTTAAATAAAAAATTAAAAAAAAAAAAAGAAAGAAAGCAATTTGGTAGCTACAGGCCCTTTGGAATATAACTAAAATATGCCTACTAGCTATCTACAAAATGGAGGACCCCCCCCCCCCAACACTTCATCTGCACTATTCCAGCCTTCAGGTCCATGACTGGTCAACAATTTGTTTGGCTTTATATGTTAAGTCTCTTTTCAGCCACCAGGTTCCAGATGCTAGCATGATGCCGACCAGACTTCCCTGGACAGACAACCCCACCAAAGTGTTCTGGTGCTCCACTTCCCCAGAGCCCCACCCTACTAGGGAGAGAAAGACTGACTGGGAGTATGGATCGACCTGTCAACGTCCATGTTCAGCAGGGAAGCAATTACAGAAGCCAGGCCTTCCCACCTTCTGCAGCCCACAATGACGTTGGGTCCATACTCCCAGAGGGATAAAGTACAGGAAAGCTATCAGGGGAGGGGATGGGATACAGAGTTCTGGTGGTGGGAACTATGTGGAGTTGTAGCCCTCTTATCCTATAGTTTTGTTACTGTCTCCTTTTTTAAATAAAATAAAAAAAAAAAAAAGAAAGCAACTTGGTGACCACTATCATGGTATCTTTCATCTAGGAAGCAGGAGGAAAGTCATCATTAGTGAAGGCTCGTCTTTCCTATTAGAAGAGGATGCTTAGGTATATATTTGTGTGCTGCCTTAGTCATATTCAAGACTGGGCCCTGGAATTGTTCTACCACAGTCACAAAATAATCTTCTCTGAATATTGCTTATATTCTAAAAGTTAATCATTTTGGAAACATCAAAGTTTAGCTTCCAGAATAACCATCAATTTGAGAATGTCCCGACGATCTAGTATTGTCTATATACTGTCAATTCCCTTCTTTTAAATGTATAGTGTGATAAACTTTGGTAGCTACAGAATTATGTAACCACTGACACAATCAACATATAACAAAATTCCCACATCAAAAAAGGATAAATTTTATTTTATACAAAGAAACCCAAATTTCAAGAAGGGTTTATTGTAGGAGAGCAGGTCATGTCAATCTAAGGAGAGAAATGGTATTCTAAGACAAACCTCATATTAGAACACTGTAGAGCTTTCAGAAGCAGACCTCTGTGGTGAGTATGTGCTGAAAAACAGCTCTCTGAGGAAAATAATGCTACGGACTATAAAGGCCACCACTAGATGCTCCTGACCTTCTCCCAGGCTAGATTAGAGTAAGAGACTATCTCATACTGAAAAGACAAATAATTACATAATTGGGTGAAAGATACAAATCCATGGGGAAGTTTGCCAAAAACTACTTTACAGATATATCCCAATAAATGTATTCTGGGTTCCATTCCCTGAATAGTTCCAAGGTTCCTTATCTGAGTGTCTCATTTCCCTCCCTCTTGTCAGACCCTTGAGGAGCCAGACTCCCGCAGTTTATAAGAAAACTAACTTATGCACTGTAGGTATGATTACTTAAAAAGAGGCAGCAAATGGTTATGCAAAAAGACTTTCAGGTCTGAATCTCTGAGGTTACAGGTCAAATCACCAGTACCACCTAAAGCTAGAGCTGAGCAATACTCAGGTCTCTTTTCTCCCCCCCTCCAGTTCTCTTACTGAAATAAATAAAATGCTGGTGGGGGGAGGGAGAGGGAGAGGAAGGGAGGGAGAGAAGAAGGGCCAGAGAGATGGTTCACTGGGGTGGGTGTGGCATGGGGGGGTGGAAAGGGCACTGCCTTATCACGCATGCAGCCCAGGTTTAAGCCCCAGCACCACATGGCAGATGCTATGAATTTGGAGAGAGCTCTCTCCTTCCTCCCTCCTTCTTTCCTTCCCTGAACCTGGAGCAGTAAAATCATGCATGTGCAAGGCCCTCACTTCACAAATAAAAGAAAAAAGAGAATAGTGTACATTTTCTTTTTTTTAAATATTTATTTTCCCTTTTGTTGCCCTTGTTGTTTTTATTGTTGTAGTTATTGTTGTTGTTATTGATGTCATCATTGTTGGATAGGACAGAGAGAAATGGAGAGAGGAGGGGAAGACAGGGAGGGGGAGAGAAAGACAGACACCTGAAGACCTGCTTCACTGCCTGTGAAGTGACTCCCCTGCAGGCAGGGAGCCGGGGGCTCAAACCGAGATCCTTAGCTAGTCCTTGCGCTTCGCACCACATGCCCTGCACTACTGCCCGACTCCCGAATAGTGTACATTTTCAAGATGCAGAAGCTATCCTAATGGGTACTGGCTGAGAGTAAGCAACAAGTCAGCTGCTATACCAATACCATCAACATTATTTCTATTACTTTAACTCTGAATAAAGAGATCTTGAGATTTGGTTGACCTGGATTATTAATGAGTCAAAATTTTAATCTACAAAATTTTATGTCTAAACTCTTGTTTATAAGAACATTACTTCAGTTTAAGGTTTGCAATTACATTGAGTAGTTTTTAATTAAAATGCCTTATTTTGTGTCATAATCAGTAGCCACAATTTTATAACTATTTATTAAATTAACTATTTAACACTAAATAGCAGCATTAATAATTAACCTTAATTTAACTTTGGTTTTAAGGACAACATACAATGTGAAAATTTGATGCGTTACTGGATCATGAGAACTAAAGGGTGGCATGAATCTACTGTTGACTCTTTCTTCTCTGGTTATAACTTAGAATATGATAAATCTTCATAATGTTCAGAGCCTTAGAGGTAATACAGCCAGTGCTTCTGATCTGTTCATGAGTGTAAATGGGTTCACTGAAGTTAAGAGATTTGCTTTCCACATCTCCACTATAGAGCCTCTACTTCCCCCAGTCCTGGAACCCTTGGATAGGGCCCACTTTCCCGTATGCGTCTCCCAATCCATACCAAATAATATTGCATCCGCCGATCACAACCTAACCAACGCAACGATTGCCACCTCAACATGCTTCACTTCAGACTGTGTCCAGAGACTTCACGTGTGGAATGACAACCCTTCAGCTTCATTACTCGGGTGAGACCTTTCCTTTTATAGTACACTCTAATTTCATCTCAGGCGGTTCACTTTCTAACAAAGTCCCAAAACCTAGATATACACCAGTTTCTGTGAGAGAGAGCTTATGTTCACAGTATCCGTAAACTACTGCAAAATATATACCTGAAAGCAGAAGTACACTAGAGTTTGCAGTGAGTATCCCCCTAACACTTCCTCTCCACTATTCCAAGCTTGGGATCCATGATTGCTCAACAATTTGTTTGGCTTCGTATGTCAACTCTCTTTTCAGTCACCAGGTTCCAGATGTCATCAGGATGCCGGCCAGGCTTCCCTGGACTGAAGATCCCACCAATGTGTCCTGGAGCTCAGCTTCCCCAGAGACCCACCCTACTAGGGAAAGAGGGAGGCATACTGGGAGTATGGACCGACCAGTCAACGCCCATGTTCATCAGGGAAGCAATTACAGAAGCCAGACCTTCTACCTTCTGCAACCCTCAATGACCCTGGGTCCATGCTCCCAGAGGGATAGAGAATGGGAAAGCTATCAGGGGAGGGGGTGGGATATGGAGAATGGGTGGTGGGAATTGTGTGGAGTTGTACCCCTCCTACCCTATGGTTTTGTTAATTAATACTTTCTTAAAAAAAAAAAAAGATTTGCTTTTCAAAAGAGATCCCATTGCCAGTTGGTTTTATGCTTACCAAGGGGAAGTGAAAATTGTTTATTTGTTTGTTTTACCAGAGCACTGATTATCAGCTCTGGTGTTTTATGGTGATACTGGGGACTTAACCTGGGACACCTCAGAACCTCAGCCATGGTCTTTTTGCATAACCATTTTGCTATCTCCCTAGCCAGGAATACAATTTAAAGGAACTTGTTCACTAATCAGTCATAATTATTAAGATTAAAGATGCTAAATTTAGATTTCAGGTGCAGTTAAAAACATTTTTCCCTAAGTCGCTTCTAAAAAATTCAGGATGTATATCAATACAAAAGATTAAGAAATCTCTCATTTTATTAACTGGGCAATTAGATTTATTTATGAGTTGTGAACTAGAAACTTAGATATCTTCTTAAATATAAAAACATAAAATTCTCTAATTTAAAAATTCTAAATGAAATTTTAAAATAACTAGACTTGTGAGAAAATGTGAAATGAAGATATTGATGCTTCTAAGGCTTTGTGTAACTAGTAATCACTTAAGTAAGTCTATTCAGGGTGTCTTTTCAGATTGTCAGATTAAACAAACCCTACAGCATTTGCGGCAAACCCATAATTACAGATTATTATGGTGTACAAAAGCAGCAGGACATAAAACGCTGCTGCAATTCATGGCTGTGTAATAGAACATGCAGAGGAAGTTAATTTTGGCAAATGCTTTAAATATTAGCTTCGCATAATATGTATAGGTGCAACTATAATTAGGACAGAATGAATGCTTTGGAGCCTTCTTTTACTCTGACCCTGCCGGTGATGACTTTTTGCTAATAAGACCACTGCCATTTGACAGAAAGCCAATCTCACTACCTTCCTTTATTCCTTAGTAAATTTAATAATTACAGCTACTCCTGCCAATAGTTCTCAAATCAGACTTGTTCAATCCAGTACTGAGCTTATTAGGACACTCTTCTGTTTAGAAATCTTTGGCCAAAAAAGTACTTGAAAATGATGAAACATGCCTTAGACATGGGCACAATGATTAGTCATTTTTGCAACATTAAAAAAAATATCCACAGCATGAAGTCACTACAGATCACAGAATCACCTGCTGATAGATCACAGATGTTTCTAAAAGATTCTGCATTTATCTGGTCCTTAATACCTTTAAGAAAGGGAGCACCTTAGTACACTTACATAATGGTACATAATGGTACTCCACAAGAGTATTTGGTATCAGTATAAAGGTCATCTGTTTATTTTCTTTTGCTTCCTTTATAGCAATTGTTTGACAATACAGTACAGTAAATTTGTGTGAAATACATTTTAAATTTCCTTTATGTAAGTAGACAATCCACTGTTTAATAATTATACGACATTGCCTTAAATCAAACTTTATCATTTCATACCTTTAAAAATGCAAAATCAGCAGCCTAGGAAGTTGCGCAGAGGATAAAGATTGAACTTTCAAGCATGAGAACCCAGTTTAATCCCTGGCATCACATAGGCCAGGAGTGATGCTCTGATTCTCTCTCACTCTCCATCCCTCTCTATCATCAATGAATATATATATATATATATATATATATATATATATATATATATATATAGCAAAAACATGTCATGTACAAGCCACGCTCAAACCTAGCCACCAGCCTATTGAAGGAAGTTTCAGTGATCTAGTGTCTTTTGCTCTCTCTGCCTTTCTATCTCTACCTAGAAACAAACAAAAAATATGGAAATACAAGATTAGGGAGATAGTGTAGTGGCAGTGCATGAGACGTGCATGAGACATGTACCAGGTTCAATTCCCTCACCACCAATAAACAGCCAGAGTCGATTGGTGCTTTGGTCAAAAAACAAACAAACAAACAAAATATATATATATGACAAACTTTTAAAAAAATCTAACTTTTAAAAGCAGAATTCCATACACTGATATCCAGATATTAGAAAATTAAGTTGTCTATGTGAATCATTATCTAAATAATTTTGCTAAACTGTGTATATCCCTAATCTCTGAGATGTGAATTAAGTTTCATATTTGTTTCATTACAAATTTGTGTTCTAGAAAACCTAAGATTATAAACTTCTGTTACCTCAAAATCTGAGTCCCATTTCCTTTATGTGTAACTTTATTATATTCACTTGTATTTTGTGTCTTCAGTTATCACAGTCACAGTCATATCCTAGGGGTTTTAAAACGTCTAATGACTGGCTTTCTCTATTCCTTAACCTCCCTAACATCAGTCTAACATACCAGAGGATCAGCAAACTTTTTCTGAAAAACGCCTGACGAAAGATATTTTCAGGTTTTGTTTTGTTTTGTTTTAACTGCCATAACGGCTATTGCTGGGGCTTTATGTCTGTACAACAAATCCACAGTTCCTGGTGGTCATTTTTTCTCTTTCTGTCCCTTCTTTCCTGCTTTCCTAGATTATAGACAGTAAATTGTTTTTCATAACCTTAACTTCCTATAAGAGGAGAAAGATCCACAGGCAAACTTCAATATAAAATGAACACAAATGGGGGTCAAGTGGTCGTGCACCTTGTTAAGTGCTCACATTACCGTGCACAAGGACCCAGTTTCAGGCCACTGGTCCCTCCTACAGGGGCAAGCTTATCAAGTGGAGAAATAGAACTGCAGTTCTCTCTCTTTGTCTTTCTCCCTTTCTGTGTCCCCCTCCCCTTTCAGTTTGTCTCTATCTCCATCTAGTAATAAGCAAATAAAAAAATATTTTTTAAAAAATGAACACAAGGGGGTCGGGTGGTGGTGCGGTGGGTTAAGCACATGTGGCGCAAAGCTCAAGGACTGGCGTAAGGATCCCAGTTCCAGCCCCCGGCTCCCCACCTGCAGGGGAGTCGCTTCACAAGGGGTGAAGCAGGTCTGCAGGTGTCTATCTTTCTCTCCCCCTCTGTCTTCCCCTCCTCTCTCCATTTCTCTCTGTCCTATCCAACAACGAACAACATCAACAATGGCAATAATAATAACCACAAGGAGGCTACAACAACAAGGGCAACAAAAGGGGAAAAAAATGGCCTCTAGGTGGTCGGGCGGTGGCGCAGTGGGTTAAGCGCACGTGGCGCAAAGCGCAGGGACCGGCGCGTAAGGATCCCGGTTCGAGCCCCCGGCTCCCCACCTGCAGGGGAGTCGCTTCACAGGTGGTGAAGCAGGTCTGCAGGTATCTATCTTTCTCTTCCCCTCTCTCTCTGTCTTCCCCTCCTCTCTCCATTTCTCTCTGTCCTATCCAACAACAAAGCAACATCAACAATGGCAATAATGACCGCAATGAGGCTGCAACAACTAGGGCAACAAAAAGGGGGAAAATGGCCTCCAGGAGCGGTGGATTCATGGTGCAGGCACCGAGCCCAGCAATAACCTTGGAGGGGAAAAAAAAAAAAAGAACATAAATGTGTTTACTCTTTTTTCTTTTTACTTGATAGGACAGAAATAAATGAAGAAGGGGAGAGAGAGACAGAGAAGGAGAGACCAAGAGATACATCTGCAGCCTGCTGAAAGCTGAGTCCCTGAGCAGCAATGGATGCATCAGCCAGGTGCTCCGACAGTCCGTGCCCCAAGGCCTATTTTCTTTTTTCCCTGTCCACTCAATTGAGAAGACTCTGGTTTATAGGCTGCTGTTGTCACAGGAGTGCAGCTCCACATCTCCCCAAGATAGGTGTTAACACACCTCACTCTCTCTCTATCAAACTGTCCTCCTCTATCATAGGACACTAAGTTTTATGGTCAATTTCTCTGTAACTACTCAGAACATAAGTCCTATTGTAAAATGATAATAATAGTAATAGTAATCAGCCATTTATTCGGCGTAAGTGAGCAGTACCAATGTACCCCAAAAAACCTTTATACCACCTGGTGGTATAGTTTAGGACCATAATTTGCCAAATTTTCCAAACTCTATTGTCAAAACAAACAAACAAACAAACAAAAACACCTCTTAATACTAATTGTGTCACATGTATCACACCTCCTCAAACACTTCAAAAGGTTCCTCTGAGCTACCCTGGATATTTTTTTCCCTGAATGAGTATTTATTTTTACTAATTTACTTTTTTTTCCCTCCAAAGTTCACCTCATGTATGTGTGATTTCACTGCTCCTGTGTTGGATAGTATGCCAGCTCCCCCTGGCTTCTGCTTAACCATATGCCTATATAGGGATAGATTTAATCCCATTCAAAGCTTTGGTCTATTTACATAAATCACTTTTACATTTACATAAAGCACCACACTCCCTCCAGGGCATTGGTGGTTCAGTGATAGGATTCTCGCCTGCTCCGCCCCCTCCTTGTCACACTCTGATTTTCACCAGTCACTTTTCTCTCCACCCTCTCTCTATCACATCCTGTTTCCACCCTACTTGGAGAGTATAAAAACAGCTGCTCTTCTGATTAAAGACACTTGGAAATTGCTTTCCGGCTACGAGAGTTCCAGAGTGTATCTCCTGCGAAGTTAGTGCGGCACGAGTTCCTGATCCCTCTCCCACGCAGCAGCCTAGATAGGCTCCAGTTGAGTTCTCTCCAACCCAGAGAGCACTAGCTCGGGAAGAAGTACCCTCAGGCTATCCCGGCACTCCTGGGCTCCTTTCACTCATAGAGAGACATAGAGAGAAAGAGGGAAAAATACCACAAGGCCAGATCTTCCCTTCAGGTACTGTCACGATCCCAATGTGTTGCTAGGGCTTGAACCTTGGCTGTGTGCATGACACGGCACATACCCTACCTGGGGAGCTATCTCTGACTCCAATTTTATTTATTTATTTAGTTAGTTTGCTAGGGCTTTATTACTATAGGTCAACTGAGGGGGGGAGAAACAGAGAGACAGAAATTTTCCTCTGTTATTACCAGCCATGGCCTCATATCATACACTGGGAGACAGGTAAAGACACCATAGCACCAAAGCTCTCCCCAGTGTGGTGGGAACTGGGCTTGAACTTGGGTCATACACATGGGAAAACATCCATTCTCTCACATAAGCTATCTTGTCAGCCATCCCCTGGACATTTATGCCTATATTTACATTATACTATAAGGTTATTTATGTAATCATCCAGTCTTATTAGTAGTGATCTCTGAGTATATAAGCAATGTGACAATAAGAAGTTACTAAGTTCACTAGACAGCAAGATTTGTGCTGAGGGTTTCACATATATTATCTCATTTAGTGTTCAAAATAACCCCATGAGGAAATTGAGATTATTATCTGTACTTTACAAATAAACTGACACAATTTTTCAACTACAAATGAAAGTCAAAATTCAATATCATGGGTGTGAGGCTCCAAAACTAAATCTGTACAAGTATATAAATCCTATCATGCGTAAAATAAGATATCAGAAAGAAAAAGAGTAACTACCTAGAATCTTAAAGGGAAAGTCATAACATCTATCTTTAGTAACTGTGTAACATGAAATTACTTCCTAAGCTAAAAACAGATGTTGCTCCTACACATGCTGAGTAAAACAACGATGAAGGAAGATACATTCTTCTCTATTAGCTGTACCTAGACAGAATCCAAGCAGAAATACTGTCCTGAAGAAAATTAATTTTACCTTCTGTTACTGGCTGGAGTTTAGAAGACCGTTCTGAATCAGGAGAGTGCAAAGGTTCGGGTTCTTTGAGACTCTCCAAATGCATGAAAGGGTCATAGTCCACAGATGCCAGGTCAGAGAGACTTAATGGAGAATATCTTGGGTTGCTGAAGCACTGAGCTCCATATACACATGCATGCAGCACCTGAACACACAGGGAGGGAGTACAATCACACACAGGTTTCTTTCCAGTGAAATGAAAGACAAAACAAAGAAGAAATTCAACTGGAAAACAAGAACTTGACAAAATATTTAAATATTTTACAATTTAGCTCTTCAAAGTAAATTTTAATACCTCAAAAATGAGAAAAATTTGAATAATTTTCATATTCAATAAAGATCAGCTTCTTTCAATGACTGCCACCTCTCAAGATTCAAAGGAGGTCTCGAAACTTTACATCAGGCTCAACCTGACGCTGTTGACTGGCTACAGAAGAAGGGCAAACGCTAGAAGAAGAAGCTTCTTTTAAATTTTCAAAATGAACTATAGCAAACACAATCTTGTGAATCAACATTTCCTAATCAAGAAATGTTTCTGCAAGGAAATAATCTGTGATGTCTTATACAGAAAACTTTTTAAATATCCCAACATACTTATGCACCTTAGGCAGATAAATCTATTTCTTAGAAAATACCTAGCTTTAAAATAATGAAAATGAAGCAAATAGTAAGAAATGTTATTTCCTTTGGTTATAAATAACTTTTGCCTGGGGAACTTCACTTTTATAAAGGAGGGAAAAGCAAGGGAGAAGACAAAGTGAAAACAAAATCTTACACAGGTCCAGGTGGTGGTGGACCTGGTTGAGCGCTCACATTACAGTACACAAGGACCCAGGTTCGAGCCCCTGGTCCCCACCTGCGGGGGAAAGTTTCACAAGTGGTGAAGCAGGGCTACAGATGTCTCTCTGTCTCTATCTCTCCAACCCCTCTCAATATCTCTCTGTCTCTATCCAATAATAAATTAAAAAAGAAAAACTAAAAAAACACAAAACCTTAGACTGTGACAACAGATCTCAAGTTAGCTACAGGGGAAGCAAGAGAGCACTGAACAGGCAGGGGCCCTTGTAAATTCTGGTGGGATGTGTGGCGTAGTAAAAGAAGTCATGAGGAGGTGGACCTCTAGGTCACACAATCTTAGAAACCATATTACCTGAAGAGTAAATGAAAATATGTGTGGGGAGAGCAGAGGTTACATTTTACTAAGTATTTTACTAAATAAATAATACAGCAAAAGAACTGACCTTGTAAATGCAATTAAGGACAGACTTTTCTATTTTATCATTTTCAGACCCTGTAGCATGAACTGGCTGGAGCAGTGTCTTCAGCGGTAAGGCCATGATCCAATCCAGAAGGCACAGGAGTAAGGATACCACCAACTACAACAACAGCAAATCATCATAATTGTATGTCTATGAAAGGGGAGTTTTGGGAGTTGGGTGGTAGCACAGCAGGTTAAGCGCACGTGGTGCAAAGCACAAGGACCAGCATATGAATTCAGCTTTGAGGCCCCGGCTCCCCACCTGCAGGGGAGTCGCTTCACAAGGGGTGAAGCAGGTCTGCAGGTGTCTATCTTTCTCTCCCCGTCTTCCCCTCCTCTTTCCATTTCTCTCTGTCCTATGTAACAACAACAACAATAATAATTACAACAATAAAACAAGGGCAACAAAATTGAATAAATATTAAAAAAATAAAAAAGAAAGAGTTTTTATACTTTACATTTACCCTATAATTTTATTATTTTTTTTAAAAAAATATTTTATTTGATAGGACAGAGAAACTGAGAGAAAGGAAGATAGGGAGAGAGAAAGACAGACACCTGCAGCATTGTTTCACTGCTCATGAAGCGCTCCCCCACCCGCGCTATTCCTCCCACGCCTCACTCTACAAATCAGAACCAGGGTTTTAACTTGGGGAATTTGCACATGGTAGTGTGTGCACTCAACCAGGTGCACCACCAGGCAGCTGGGGCTGTACGCATGTGCGTATGTGTGCCTCCAGAGAACTGCTCAGCTCGGGCTAACAGTGACGCTGGGGATTTACCTGAGACCTTGGAGCCTCAGGCATGAGAGTCTTTCTGAATCACCACTTTGCTGTCTAGATAGATATATAGTTATAGGGAGTCGAGCAGTAGAGCAGCGGGTTAAGCTCAAGTGGCGCAAAGCGCAACGACCAGCATAAGGATCTTGGTTCGAACCCCCGGCTCCCCACCTGCAGGAGAGTCGCTTCACAGGTGGTGAAGCAGGTCTGTAGGTGTCTTTCTTTCCCCCTCTCTCCATTTCTCTCTGTCCAACAATGATATCAGTAACAACAACAAAAATAACTACAACAACAATAAAAAGACAACAAGGGCAACAAAAGGGAAAATAAATAAATAAAAATTATTAAAAAAAAGATATATAGTTAGAAAGTCAACCCATACTTTTTTTCATGAGTGGTGAAACAGTGACACAGGTTTCTCTTTCTCCCTGTTTCCCCTTCCCTCTTAATTTCTATTTGTCTCTATAAATAAATAGTATACATTTAAATTTCTTATTGGGGTATTAACAGTTTATAGTCAACAGTAAACACAGTTGTTGGTACAAGTGTAAATTTCTCAGTTTTCTGCAAAGCACTCTAACCCCCAGTCTAGATCCTCCTCCACCATCATACAAAGACCTGAAAGCCTGCCTTGTGCCCAAGAGCCCTTTACTTCGGTGCAGTACACCAAACCCAGTCCAAGTTCTACTTTGTGCTCCCCTTTCTGTGAGTGAGATCACCCCATATTTATCCTTCTCTTTCTGGCTTATTTCACTTCAAGCTTCATTCAAGATGAAGTGAAGAAGGTGAAATTAACATTTTTAATAGCTGAGTAGTATTCCACTGTGTGTGTGTGTGTGTGTGTGTGTGTGTGTGTGTGTGTGTGTGTGTGTGTGTGTTGGACACATGGACTGCTTCTAGGTTTTGGCTCTTACAGATTGCACTGCTATGAGCACAGGTACACACAGATCTTTTTGGATGAAGGTGTTTGATTCCGTAGGATATATATTCCAGAAGAGGAATTGCAGGGTCAAAAGATAGGTCCACTTCTAGCTTTCTGAGGTTCTCCAGACTACTCTCCACAGGAGGGGTTGGACCAAGTGACATTCCAAGCTGCACTGCAGGAGGGTTCCTTTGGCACCACAACTTCTCCAGCATTTGCTGTGACTATCATTTCTAATGTGTAACATTCTCACAGAGGTGAAGAAGTACCTCATTGTTGTCTTTATAATAATATTTTAAAAGACTTAAAATTGCTATATATTATATTATTAATGGAAATGTTTACTTTCTACTAGTAAGAGTAAAACTACAACACTAACTTCAAAGATGTTATCAAATGACCATTAATAACTTCAGGTTTGAGCTAAAATATAATCTAGTCACATGTAAATAACGGGAAAACATTTCTTACTACAAGTGACTTTAAATACAAGATGGATTATATTACAATGTCAATACACATTTCTTACTACAAGTGACTTTAAATACAAGATGGATTATATTACAATGTCAATACATATATACATATATATATATTGCCTTAGAAATTTTTTTCTTGCCTCCAGGGTATTTTCTGGGGCTCGGTGCTGGCAGTGCAAATCCTCTGCTCCTGGCAGCCTTATCATTATCATCATCATCATCATTATCATTATTTTCATTTTATTGGATAGGACAGAGAGAAATTGAGAAGGGAGGGCAAGATAGAGAGGAGGAGAGAAAGACACCTGCAGATCTGCTACACCTCTTGTGAAGCGAACCCCCTGCAGGTGGGGAGCCGGGGGCTCGAACTGGGATCCTTGTGCAGGTTCTTATATTTCATATTATGTACACTTAGCCTGCTGCGCCACCACCCGACCTCCCCATAGAAATGTTTTTTCTGGGAGTCGGGCAGTAGCACAGAGGTTTTAAGCACACATGGCACAAAGCACAAGGACCAGAGTAAGGACTGAGTTCAAGCCCCTAGCTCCCCACCTGCAGGAGAGTCGTTTTACAAGCAGTGAAGCAGGTCTACAGATGTCTGTCTTTCTCTCCCCCTCTCTGTCTTCCCCTCCTCTCTCCATTTCTCTCTGTCCTATCTAACAATGATGACATCAATAACAACAACAATACCTACAACAACAATGAAAAACAACAAGGGCAACAAAAGGGGAAAAAAATGGTCTCTAGAAGCAGTGGATTCGTGGTGCAGGTACCGAGCCCCAGCAATAACTCTGGAGGCAAAAAAAATTTAAAAATAAAAAAATAAGTGTTTTTTCTTTTTTTAAAGATTTAAAAAAAATATTTACTTATTTGTTCCCTTTTGTTGCCCTTGTTGTTTTACTGTTGTAGTTATTATTGTTGTTGTTGTTGTTATTGATGTTGTTGTTGGACAGGACAGAGAGAAAAGGAGAGAGGAGGGGAAGACAGAGAGGGGGAGAGAAAGACAGACACCTGCAGACCTGCTTCACCGCCTGTGAAGCGACTCCCCTGCAGGTGGGGAGCCAGGGGCTCAAACTGGGATCCTTGCACCGGTCTTTGCGCTTTGCACCATGTGCACTTAAACCACTGCGCTACCACTCAACTCCCAGAAATGTTTTTAAGATAAACACACTGAAAGAATATAGCACTGCAACTTTTTTCAGTTTGGTGGGGGCCAGGCTCAAACCCGGGTTGTGCACACTGCAAGGCAGCATACTATCCAAGTGAGCTATTTCACCAGCCCATCTCAGAAATTTAAAAACAGAAATATTTTGCTATATAACCATATATCAAATATCAAGGAAAATTTAAATTACCCTCTTGTCCATTTCATAAGATGAAGCTTCTGTACTTGGCAAAAGATGGGTAATTGTGGCTATCAGGATCTGCAAGAAAAAAAAAAATTAAGATATGTAAATCTAATAGTACATCCTATAACTTAATTATAAAATTACACATTATAGTTATAGACCAGTAAACAGCTCACCTAGTAGATCAGGCCCTAACAGATGTAAGGCCCAGGTCTAAAGCCTCCACACTATACAAGACCATCGTGGACAGCACTGGCAGAGCTCCACGGATGGGAGTGGCGCAGTGGTGCTGTGCTGCCTCTCCTCTCTATCTCTCTCCCTCTCATTTGCCCCCTCAAACAATAAATAACAGAAGGTTAGGCAATGGAGGTGATTCAAGAGTATCATGCATACACGAGGACTTAAAGTCATTCCCTGATGCAGCATAAAAATCTTATTGCCAAGACCTTATCCCATATAAATTAATGTCAAAACAATTCTATTTATTTCCCATCTACATATTTATCTATCTATCTATTCATTTATTTATGTCACTGCTGGGTCTTCACTGCTCTGGGCCAACATTTTCAGACAGAGAGAGACAGAGGCACAGAGTGGAAGGGAAAGCCACCACAATACCAAAGTTTGTCCCACTGTCACAGGACTCAGGCTCAAACCCGGATTGTACACATGGCAAAGCAGTCCCCTTGCTAGCTGAGCCATCTTGCCAACCTTTTCTTTTTCCTTCCTTTTCTTTAAGTACTATCATTGGAAAATGTTGTTAAAAGGCAGTTATTATCTCTGAGGTACAATTTCATATCTCCCTAAGTAAGGGTCAGCACACCTTCATCTACACTAAAGCGGAATCTCCCTCCACTGCAGGACTCTGTGGGCCTATTCTTGTTTTATAATTAACTTTTTCCTTTTCTTTCTTTTTTTTTGAATAGAGACCAAGAGAGAAATAGACCATAGCAACAAAGCTTCCATCAATGCAATGGGGGCCACACTCAAACCTGGGTCACATACAGCAAACCAGTACACTAACAAGCGAGCTATTTCACCAGACTTGTCTCTTTCTCTTTTAGCCCTCCCACCATCCTGCATTCAACATTACTGTCCTGAGATCCGCTGATACAGATCTAGGGCTTACCAGTATTTCATCCTATCTCAAACTGATACATACACACACTTTTTTGGGGGTGTGTGTGGGGGGTCCTGTCAGGGCTTTCAGCTGAGGTATCACTTCTGGGAATCTCTCTCACTCTCTCTCTCTCTAGATAGAGGATGAAAGACAGAGAAGGAGAAAGAGTGGCAGAGAGAGAAGGAGAAACACCGTAATATGGCTCCACCACTCATGAACATTATTCTTGCATGTTAGTCACTCCCATGTAACCAGGGGTTTGAACTCAAGATTCTTGGGCATGACAAAGTATGTGCTCTACCACCCAGCAGCCTCAAAGCGATTTTAATAGGGAAGCTTTTCACGTAGACGTATCAGACATTGATAATTCTCATGATAGTACAAAAGTTCATATGTTCTGTAAACTATAAATGGACTTCTTACAAATTCAGTCCACAAATTAGTATTATAAACAGAATTAATATTATATGTTGTAATAGAATATTTTATGACACTACCTATGTGTCAACAACTGTACAGTAAGACATTAATACCCAAATGAAAGGATTAAAAAAAAAAGAAGAAAATGGGAAAATTCCAACAATAGGAGTAGGAGGAGAAATAAAATATAATACTATAAAGACCTTTCTCTTATATTAAACCTGAATATTACTTTTATAGCAAAGTATGAAAAATTAATGTTAAATATGAAAATTACAATGATATCAATTAATTAGAAGAGAAATGGCAAAACTAACTGTAAAAGGCATCAAAATGGTCTCTACTCATTTGATTTTCAAGTTATAAATACTATCACAAATTTTAATAAAAAGAATGTTTTATGAAAACAATGGTAATTATAATTTGTATGTAGCACTCAAAACCCAACACCACCATCATCTAACACAATATAAAGAAAGGCTTGGGATCTTGATGGGGATAGCATTAAATTTGTAGATGGCTCTGGGTAGTATATTCATTTTGATGATGTTAACTCTACTTACTGACCCATGAACATGGAATTTCTTTCCACTTCTTTGTGACTTTTTCAATTTCCTTGAGTAGTGACTCATAATTTTCAGTATACAAGTCTTTCACTTCTTTGGTTAGGTTTACTCCTAGATATTTTATTGTTTTAGTTGCTATAGTAAAAGGAATTGATTTCTGGATTTCAATTTCTTCTAGCTTAGTGTTTGCATAGAGGAATAGAACAAATGCTACAAATGTCTATCTGGAACCAGTAAAGACCTAGAATTGCCAAAACAATCTTGAGAAAAAAGAACAGAACTGGAGGCATCACACTCTCAGATCTCAAATTGTATTATAGGGCCATTGTCATCAAAACTGCTTGGTACTGGAACATGAATAGACACACTGACCAGTAGAATATAATTCAGAGCCCAGAAGTGAGGCCCCACACGTATGGACATCTAATCTTTGACAAAGGTGCCCAGACTATTCAATGGGGAAAGCAAAGTCTCTTCAACAAATGGTGTTGGAAACAATGGGTTGAAACAGGCAGAAGAATGAAACTGAATCACTGTATTTCACCAAATACAAAAGTAAATTCCAAGTGGATCAAGGACTTGGATGTTAGACCAGAAACTATCAGATACTTAGAAGAAAATATTGGCAGAACTCTTTTCTGCATAAATTTCAAAGACATCTTCAATGAAATGAATCCAATTACAAAGAAGACTAAGGCAAGTATAAACCTATGGGACTACATAAAATTAAAAAGCTTCTTCACAGCAAAAGAAACCACTACCCAAACCAAGAGACCCCTCACAGAATGGGAGAAGATCTTTACATGCCATACATCAGACAAGAGTTTAATAACCAACATATATATATAAAGAGCTTGCCAAACTCAACAACAAGACAACAAATAACCCCATCCAAAAATAGGGGGAGGACATGGACAGAATATTCACCACAGAATCCAAAAGGCTGAGAAACACATGAAAAAATGCTCCAAGTCTCTGATTGTCAGAGAAATGCAAATAAAGACAACAAGGAGATATCACTTCACTCCTGTGAGAATGTCACACATCAGAAAAGGTAACAGCAGCAAATGCTGGAGAGGGTGTGGGGTCAAAGGAACCCTCCTGCACTGCTGGTGGGAATGTCAATTGGTCCAACCTCTGTGGAGAACAGTCTGGAGAACTCTCAGAAGGCTAGAAATGGACCTACCCTATGACCCCGTAATTCCTCTCCTGGGGATATATCCTAAGGAACCCAACACATCCATCCAAAAAGATCTGTGTACACATATGTTCTTGGCAGCACAATTTGTAATAGCCAAAACCTGGAAGCAACCCAGGTGTCCAACAACAGATGAGTGGCTGAGCAAGTTGTGATCTATATATACAATGGAATATTACTCCACTGTAAAAAATGGTGACTTCACCGTTTTCAGCCAATCTTGGATGGACCTTGAAAAATTCATGTTAAATGAAATAAGTCAGAAACAGAAGGATGAATATGGGATGACCTCACTCTCAGGCAGAAGTTGAAAAACAAGATCAGAAAAGAAAACACAAGTAGAACCTGAAATGGAATTGGCGTATCGCACCAAAGTAAGACTCTGGGGTGGGTGGGTAGGGAGAATACAGGTGCAAGAATGATGACAGAGGACCTAGTGGGGGTTGTATTGTTATGTGGGAAACTGGGGAATGTTATGCATGTACAAACTATTGTACTTAATGTTGAATGTAAAACATTAATTCCCCAATAAAAAAAAATCAGAGTAAAAAAAAAAGAAAGAAAAAATAATAAAGAAAGGCTCTCACAATTCAAAGACGAATCATTCAAGAAAGCACCCTGGGTACTGGTGGTGTTGCTCAGTGTTAGACCATAAACTTCACATGTTTAAAGCTTGGGTTTAACCCCGAGCATCAAAACAAATAAATGTGTATTTGGGGTTGCCTGTATTTAGTTATGCAAGTTTGAATAAAACTATTCAATAACTTTGTGTTTTAAGATACCCAAATAGAAGTTTTTTTTGTTTTTGTTTTTTTTTTTTGCCTTTAGGATTATCACTGGGGTTCGGTGCCAGCACTAAAAAATGGAGGCCATTTTTTTCTTCTTTTTTTTTAACTTTATTTATTTATTTATTGATAGGACAGAGAGAAATTGAGAGGAGGGGAAGAGAAAAGAGGGGGAGAGAAAGACACCTGCACACCTGCTTCACCTGTGAGGCAACCCCCGCCCCCGCAGGTGGGGAGCCAGGAACTCAATCCCGGATCTTTGCACAGGTCCTTGTGCTTCATACTATTTGCCCTTAATGTGGTATGCCACCGCCTGACCCCCAATAGAAGAATCTTTAACAGAGACACAAAAAATAAAAGAAACATTACTTACTTGAATAATTTTCAAGGGAGAATTAGGCTGGTAAATCTGAAGCCTGGGTACATAGTGAACCAGCATATGAAGCATGTTACAAGCTACATGGGCTACTGTTTTATTAGTGAACTGTAATAATGAAAAAACAAAAGCACTGTTATAAATTTTTTCTCCCAAACTCTTATTCATAAAGGTATTATCTGCTTACAGTTTAAATGTATATGTGTTTCTTTTAATCACTCTACATTTATAACTTATTATTAAACTATTACTAGTAAGAAACATAACTACAAAATATAGTCATAATTCATTTAAGAAGACATGTATAACTTTACTTTTTCTTTGCAATGTTCGTTTTTACTCCATTCTCATACCTCAATCTCTGCAAAACCTACTTGCATTAATAATCTTCCTAATTTCCTCCATCCTAATCTACCACACATAATACTTCCAAATTAATCTTGTGGAAACTTGCTTTGATGTTTACATTATCTATGCTTAAAACTCTTAGATGTCTTCCCAATGGCATAAAATCATATTTTTATATTTCTCTCTCTAGGACCACAATTTCACTCAGACTCTAAGCTCTGACCAGAAGTTTTCTGTTTTCAAATTCTCCACTGGCTCTTAAGTCTAAATAATCTGTATACTGCCTCTCAGCTCAGTCAGTAGTTGACAGACACCATTGCTTTAGTCCGCTCAGCTTTTTATATTTTATTACTCCTTTTCAGCCATTATGTTAATATCTCAAATCTATTACTACTACAAACTGTTTTTCATTTGGGTATCCCTCACTCTGCTTGGCAAAGTACCTCACAGACAGTACATACTCAACAAACATCTATCTAGCTATTGTTTATATTCTGTATATTTAGTCCTATACAGCACTAAAATCCTGTTTTATTTATTTATTTATTTATTGGCCACCAGTATTATTGTTAGGGCTCTGTGTCTGCATGATGAGTCCACTGCTCATGACAGTCATTTTTTTACCTTTTTTTTAAAATTTATTTTTATTTTAAAGGATAGAGAGACCCTGAAAGGGAAGAGGGAGACAGGGAGGGAGAGAGACAAAGAGGCACCTGCAGTTCTGTTTCACCACTTGTGAAGCTTCTTGCCTGCAAGTGAGGACCAGGGACTTAAATCCTCATCCTTGCGAATGGTAATATGTATGCTCGGCTGGGTGCCCCACCACCTAACCTACTAAAAGTCTTAAGATAAAAATCATCATGCAAACAAAAGACACTGATTTATTCATTCAGATCCTTTCAATGATTTGGCTATTACTTCTGGACAAACTTTATTCTCGTCACAAAGAGTATTCAATTGAATAATAATATCAAAGGCCTGAACAGCTCAAGAATTCAGGCAGTAATAAAGGTTAAGAAGGAAATTATAGGGAGTCGGGCAGGAGCGCAGTGGGTTAAACACAAGTGGCGCTAAGCACAAGGACCGGTGTAAGGATCCTGGTTCGAGCCCCCGGGTCCCCACCTGCAGGGGAGTCGCTTCACAGGTGGTGAAGCAGGTCTGCAGGTGTCTATCTTTCTCTCCCCCTCTCTGTCTTCCCCTCCTCTCTCCATTTCTCTCTGTCCTACCCAACAAAGACAACAATAATAACTAAAACAATAAAAACAAGGGCAACAAAAAAAGGAATAAATAAAATAAAATATTTTTAAAAGAAGTAAATTATAAATATGCCAATTGTAAAAAATAAACAATCACACATGTTTCTTTGAGAAGCAATCACATATATGCACAATATGCCTGTGCACAAAGCCATATGCATAATAAAAGGGTGAGGTAAAAGAGCTCATCACAAGATATTCTAAATTCAAGAATAAGATCCTTCTTAAAGAAAACATCAGCATTCAGCAAATGAATAAAAACATTTTATGTTTTAGTTTAGAAGTGCATGAGATATAATTAACATCTGGAGAAAAGTAATCATACATTTTTGTCTCGATACATTCCACTAAATAGTTCTCTTTACCTTTAATGAAACACAGATCACATTCAGAGCTTCTTTAATTTGAGGATGATGTGATTCATGGACCAGTTCTTCACAAATCCAAATACCTAAACTGCAAAGTGCTACACATCTGTATAAAAGGCAACCAACAATGATAAATAAAAGAGAATGAGCTCTTAAACGGGGTAAACCACAAGTCCATCTAAAACACTACAAACAATCCAGATAAAACGAATAAGCACTGTTTCAGTGAACCAGATACTTTGTACATTGACTCTTCAGAGAAAACGAAATGAAAGCACATCCCTCAGGCCGCAATTTTAAAGTGTATATATGGCATGTGTGCTCTGGCACATATGATGCTGGTGGTCAAATTCAAGACCTCATGCCTGCAAGTCCAATACTTTATGCCCTAGGCAACCAATCTCTAAGGCTACATGATTCTTTTTTATTTAAGGTCATAAAAAACAAACAACAACAACAAAACAAAAAAAAAAAAAACTTAAGAGCCAGGCCTTTGAATGAGAGAAGTCACAGGTTTGATCTCTGGTATCACCAACTGCCAGAGTTGTAGCAAATTAGATAATTCTTATACATTTGTTAAGTTTGGGAATATTAAGCTTTGCAAAGTCAGCATCCTACTACTTCCTGAGAAATATTCTTGAACACACACACACACACACAATTTTTTTTTGTCAGTGGACCTTGAGCACTCTTTTTTCAGACAGAAATAGAGAGACAGAAGGAGAGACAGGATGTCAACGCTTCCCTAGTGTGGTGGGAGCCAGATTCAAACCTAATTCTCGTGCAATGCAAAAGAGGCTCCCTCCCCAGTCAGCTATCTTACTGGCCCCCAAATATTTAATGTTATTTAACAAACATTCATTGGCAATACTACTACATTTTAAGGTATTTCATGGGGCAGTAAATATATCTGAAATGGAAGCAAATGGTACTTAAAATTAAGAGAAGCATTTCAGACAGAGAGGGTGAAAATAGTGAAAAGGGTTACTAGGCTTCTTCCCACCCTCCTTCCCTTTCTCCCATGAGGAAATGTTTGAGGCCAAAAGCTTACTCAATAGGTAGTGTGCCTGCTTTGCCATGAATGTTGCCCAGGTATGAAGCAGGGGAAGTTCTAGTGCTGTGGTGTCTCTCCCTTTCTCTCTGAATGAGAAGGGACAGGCTTAAAAACAAACAAAAAAAGAGGCAATGTTTATATTTTTTCCCTTTTTTCTTTCTAATGGAGACAGAAAGAAATGGAGAGAAAAGAGAAAGGGAGGGAGGGAGACAGAGACACCTGCATTACTGCTCCATCACTCACTGAGTTTCACTATTGCAGGTGGGGACCGGGGACTTGAACCTGGGTCCATGCTCATGGCCACCTAGGGGCTCTATCAGGTGTGCCACCACCTGGCCCCGAAAAGTTTACATTTAGATCATGGAAAGAAGCAAGATTTTAACTTTCCAAATAATTTAAATATGCGATTCAGAATAGATTTTGCATATCTGAACTGCTACATAGTGCAATCAGTTTCTGAAACAAGATCCTAAGAACAGACTAGTTATGGGAAGTCTAGAGTACGTGACCTACCGTGCAGGACCAGAGGGCTCATCCCTTGCAGAGCTCAATACAGTTTTGATTATAAGCTCCTAAAATAAGGGGGAAATAGTATCAATGACAAATATTTAACAATATTTTACAATAACTGTTAAATATAATAATTTATAATAATTATTAAATATTTGTAAAGGGCAAATATGGCTCCAGGTACTGTGCCAAGTGCTAGGGATACAGCAGTGATATCAATATGCAGTCCGAATTCTCAAGTGTATACTTTTAATAGATTCCAGTGCTATTCATAAAATTTGTTAAACAAATGAGACAATGTTTTTTTGATCTGAATATTTATCTCCCCTAAAATTTGCATGCTGCAATCCTAATGGCCAATGACAATGCTGTAAATAGAGACTTAGGTCATAAAAGTAGAATTTTTATCAATGACAGTAATGTTCCTATAAAAGATGCTTTTAGAAATGAGCACCCTCAGTCCTGCGCTCTGTGAGAACACTGCAAGAAGTCATGATCTATAAAGAAGGAAGTTTCCATTATAAATTGTTATATAAATATATACATAGCTTTGTCTGTGTCAAGTTCACATATGCACACATAAATAGGGTCTGGGCAGTGGCGTACCAGGTTAAATGCACATAGTACAAACATATAATATTTTGCTACAGCAGTAAAAATGGACTAAGACAAAAGATTTCTGAAATTTATGGTCAAATGTATACATTCAAAAAAAATAAATGCTCAGTGAATGAAGGAATCTTAGAAGACTGACATGCAAGTGAGTTCAATAATGAGAAGACATTCTCAAAATAGTTAGAAATACACAAAAAGCCATGTTCTCATGGATATTCCAGTCTGTTTGAAGAGAGGGTTGGTTAATGCCCTTTGTAACTGAAGAAAGAAAAAAAGGCAACAGAGAGAGAGAAAGAAAGAGAATCATATCCAGCATTCACTATGATCATAAAATCATTTAAATACTATAAACTGGGTTTCACTTTTTTTTTTTTTTACCTTGACATCTGTAAACTGTGACACTGCAATGTCAGGAATGTTGGGATGGAGAGCAGGCAGTTCATAATATAAGTTGGGAAAGCAAACCAGAGACCCAAGAAGAACTTGTGCTTCTACTCTTGGCGCCTAAGAATCAGATTTTTTAAATCTTTAAAATGCACTTGATTATATAATTAAATTATCAAGAAAAATAACTTCACTACCTAATCATGCTGCACTGGGAAGAAAGCAAAAGAAAACATGTAAAAGAAAAAAGAGAAACATAAAAATTATTTATTTTTCACACAAACCACTATTATGCTCAGTAAATCAATGAACCAGTACCAGGGCTTTTTGTAAGAACCTCTAGTTAAGTAAAAATCACTTATAGTTAATAAAACTCTACGTAGACTAAAACACAAAATCTTCCCAGTTATGAGCAAGTGAAGGGAAATGAAGCAGGACATTTAAAATTTTATAAATTTATAATAACAAATCCTAACTGTTCTTGAGAATGGATTACTTTAAAATATTTATTGACATCTATGGAAGAATGAAGTAACTTAGAATGAAAATGGTCACTTTATCTTCAGGAAGTATTAGTTTAGGTGTATTTGATATTACGCAGATAAGAAAGCCACTTGACTATACTACTTACTAAAAGTAAAACAGAAAGCTATGCTTGGATTGAAGATGGAGGTTAACTCTCGCCGTACTTCTCCTGACTGTAACCAGCCATTTCTGAAGTGCTAGTTCTGACATTTCTTTTTCTTCTGCTTTTCTGCATGCCCACCCAAACACACTTCTACTTATTAATATGTTGCTTTATTTACTAAAATACTGACAGATTGGTCTACTGATTATTGATGTATGTTCAATAACACCTAACAAATATGTTAAATCTATTAGAAATACACTACTTCTAGTAACATAATCAAGTACCTATTGCCAAATTTATTTCCCCATGTTAATAAATGTATATAAATACAGTCAACTCTTTGCTATGACTTTCAACTTTTTTTCAACAGCTTTTTTCAATATTAAAAAATAATCCCAGCCAGATGGTGGCACACCTACTTGAGCACACACATTACAGTGTGTAAGGACCTGAGTTCAAGCCCCTGGTCCCCACATGCAGGGGGGAGCTTCATAAGCGGTAAAGCAGTTATGCAGGTGTCTTTCTCCCTCTCTATCTCCCTCTTCCCTCTCAACCTCTCTGTCTCTATCCAAAATAAGTAAAAACAGAATAAAATAAAAAAAGAACTTACAGATAAAAGGTGGCAGCATAAAGGGTCAAGGTAAGCCTGTGGCCATCATGCAAATTTAAAATAAATTAGTCTATAAAAATGGAACCTAGGGAGTCGGGCGGTAGTGCAGTGGGTTAAGCGCAGGTGGCACAAAGCACAAAGACCAGCGCAAGGATTCTGGTTCGAGCCCCCGGCTATCCACCTGCAGGGGAGTCGCATCACAGGCGGTAAAGCAGGTCTGCAGGTGTCTATCTTTCTCTCCCCCTCTCTGTCTTCCCCTCCTCTCTCCATTTCTTTTTGTCCTATCTATAACATCGATAACAACAACAACAATAAAAAAAAACAAGGACAACAAAAGGGAAAGTAAATAAATATATAAATAAATAAATGTATTTTTAAAAATGAAACCTATTTTTGACAATCCAATATTTGCTTATTTGATTTTACTTTTGTGTGTCGGGTCAGGTCTTCAGACACGCATGACTTCGATGCTCTCAGGTCACATTTGCATTCAGCTGGAGACACACCACAGCACCAGAGCTTCCTCTGGCGCCATGGTGCCTCCGCGGTAGATGCATCCAACCTGGTGAGCATTATCCAGAGGGGGGATATGGGTATCAGGTTTGATTCCTGCGATGATTTGGTTTCCTATGCAGTCTTTCTTCATAACTCTTGTTCACATGAACCACAGAAAATAACTACTTTCTACAGTCTGTCAAAGATATTATATAGCTAGGGTATTTCTAGATTCACAGAGGGGAAGTTTAGTCACATAAAATGGATGCCATAGGACATCAGGTTTAACTCTCTTGCAGATGACTGTGAAAGGCTGTGGGAAATGTGCTAGCAGTTATCTGGATAAAGGACCACTGAACAGTAATAGTTTCCATAGTAAACTGACAAAATGACATTGGTTTCCTGTATCAGTCTTCTCTGCCAGTATCCAAGGGATTGATAATCTGTATACACTGATAATACTCTAATAGCCTTGTAATTTGCTTCCCATATCTAGTTGGCCTTCCATTTAATTTACTCATAGATTAATACTTATTTAATATTCCCAAAGGGCAGATCCAATCACCTCTTACTCTTATATTGTATTGGAATTTGATTACTAGCATTCAAAGATCACCAAGATGTAATCTAGAGCAGGGCTTCTCAATCTTCAGTATTCATATCAATTGAGATATAGCTAAAATACACATTATTTGATTTTATGTACTTTAGTATGTCTGGTATAGAGTTTAAGACATGACATCTATCATGGGGAGATGTGCAATTGTACACCTGTGATGACAACAGTCTTTTAAATCAACATTCACCCAGTAAAGTGATCTATTATAAAAAGATCCTGGACTTACGAGAGGCGTAGCTATGGAATAACAGGGAACAGAACAGACTCTTTCCCCAAACAACAAAGACAGACAATTATGGAGCTTAGCAAACCTCATCAAACTATAGCTGAGACATCCGCAGAAGCACTGTAGCCTTGGTACCACCATGCCAGGTTATGCTGCTACTGACTTATCACTGTGGATGGTCTCCATAGACGCCAAGCCTGAGATGTCAACCTCCCAACTTCTCTAATCTGGTGAGACCTTTTCTACCTAATGGGACTACTTAGTTCCATTTCAGATGGCACACTTCTTAACAAAACTACATATACTGGCTATAGGCTAGGGCCTAGGGTACTGGGTACTGGGTACTGGGTACATGAATCCATAAGCAAGAGGCAATTATATACCTCAAAGTAAAAGTGCTTAGTAGCCCTCAGTGATTAGACTCAGATGTAACTAGCCTGGCCACCTAGAAGAATGCCTTAAAGAAGGCATCATAAATTTTCTAATCATATATTTATTACTTTGGTCTAGACACACTCCTCTCCTACCCCACATCACTTCCCTTAATCACTCTTCCTACTTAATTAACCATACAAAAGAAGTAAGATTTATTCTTACATTTTTTTATCTCTTTTGGCAGAACATCAGCATTTGTTGATACCCTTGATAAATCAGCTTTAGAAGAAACACTATACAACTGGCCAAGAGACATACTGGCAAAAACTACATCAAGTAAAGGATATTTTTTACTTCTACTTTACTTTCTTAGAATCATCAAAAAATCAAATACAGAAAAAAGTGGTTTTCTGCTCTCTTTCATAAAAACAAGAAAATATTTTTTTAAAAGCAAGAAAGTGAATAAGCCAGAATAATAACTAGCTACAAGTAAACCAGAAGTGAACGACTAAAAAAAAAAAAAATGCCCACCTGCAGGGGAGTCGCTTCACAGGCGGTGAAGCAGGTCTGTAGGTGTCTATCTTTCTCTCCTCCTCTCTGTCTTCCCCTCCTCTCTCCATTTCTCTCTGTCCTATCCAACAACGATGACAACAACAATAATAACTACAACAATAAAACAACAAGGGCAACAAAAGGGAATAAATAAATAAAATAAGATATTAAAAAAATGAAAAAAAAATGCTATACATAAATGAACATGGGACTTTTTAGTTGCAAATGTCCCAGATTATTTTTACTTCTACTCTCCAGCTTTTATCTTTGGTACTGATATATTCTTTAAGTTCCTGATGTGTACGTGCAATGACTCTTCTGACATTGCCTCAATGTTATATAATAAGCAGTTTACTTGCTCCAAATAATGGTCCTTTTCATTCACTGTTGCTCTTTGGTGGCTTATAAAAGGAATAATTGTCATAAAACTGGTTTTTTAGTTATAAAGTACTTGGCTAGTATTACTGATTTTTCTTTTTTTTTTAATTTTTTTGTATTATCTTTATTTATTATTGGATGGAGACAGCCAGAAACCAAGAGGGGAAAGGTAGACCAGAGAGGGAGAGAGACAGAGACACCTATATCACTGCGGCACCACTTGCAAAGCTTTCCTCATACAGGTGGGGACAGGGGGCTCAAACCCAGACCCTCGCACATTGTAACATGTACATTAACCAGGTGCTTCATCATTCGGCCCCATATTATCGGTGTTTCTATCTTAAGTACTCTTACTTTTTCCAGTAGATTTTTTAGTTAAGAGCTATTTCTTTTTTTTTTTTTAATATTTATTTTATTTATTTATTCCCTTTTGTTGCCCTTGTTCTTTTATTGTTGTAGTTATTATTGTTGTTGTCGTTGTTGGATAGGACAGAGAGAAATGGAGAGAGGAGGGGAAGACAGAGAGGAGAGAAAGATAGACACCTGCAGACCTGCTTCACCGCCTGTGAAGCGACTCCCCTGCAGGTGGGGAGCCGGGGTTCGAACCGGGATCCTTATGCCGGTCCTTGTGCTTTGCGCCACCTGCGCTTAACCCGCTGCGCTACAGCCCGACTCCCCAAGAGCTATTTCTTATTTATACGTAGCCCCAGGATGATCTTTCTAAAATACAATTTTGATCATATTATTACTTCTTTAAATCCTGCCAACGGTTACTCAGCACAGCTATTGCCTTCCTCGTTAGTTCACCTCTGCCATTTATCAATATATATGTACATGTTCCAGTTCTACTGAGTTACTTGGTACTGTTTTACAGCTAAATAGCTTACGAAAAGCCCTTACATTTTGCTTTAGTCTGTGCTCCAAAGTGCCATTTCTGGGTTCTGTCCCCTGTGCTTCTTCTCCTTCGCTATTAATGACCACCACCCTTTTCACTCTCTTCCCTCCTTCTGTAACTTCCCTCAATTTTAAATCATATTCTCCTTACCAGATTTAATTCATTTGTATAATTCCTGGGTCAATTTATATTTAAGATGAATTAATCTTAGTAATTCCTTATAGTTAAGAATATCTTGTTGAGGCCAGGTGGTGGCATGCCTGGTTGAGCACACACATTAAATTACAGTGTGCAAGGATCCAGGTTCAAGCTCCAGCCCCCACTAGCATGGGAGAAAGCTTTGCAAGTGGTGAAACAGTACTGGAGGTGTCTCTATCCCTAGCCCCACCTTCCCTCTCAATTTCTCTCTGTCTCTATCCAAAACAAATGAACAAATAGAATATCTTGCTTATTTTTTTTAAATAAGAAGTCACCAATTCCAATTAAACTGGAAATTTTTATGATTAGCAGCTTGTAATTATCAACAGTGGCTCTATATTTTGCTTTTTTAATCATTAGGTAACTACATCTTGTTACGTTTTAAAGAATAGGAAATTAAAACTTACATTGAGAAAAGCTGAAGAAGCCACTCTACCAGCTGCTACAATAAAATCCATAATAAGCATTGTGGCACCAGGCAAACCAAGTGAAAAAAACTGAGGTGAGCAGTGTTTGATGATTGTATTGACAATATCCTTAGGAATAAAGAAAGGGGGAGAGACTAATCAATATCCTTAAAATTAGGTAACACCTGAAATAATTAAAGAGGTAATTGTTACGCAATGTCTAACTAATTGGAAATACTAATTCCAATTCTTCCAAACAATCCATGCTTAGTATTATATTCAATAAAGGAGAAGTAAACTCAAAACACATTTGTTTAACTGACATCAATAAAGCATTTTTTTCCCCACTAGAGAGCAAACTGAAAGGTTCTTTGATTCAGACTTAAAAATTTAAGACTCATGTGTTATAAAACTGAATTACAGCATAGCTTCTCCTGTCACCTATTTACTTCCATGTGATAACTCTGATCCATGAAATTACATGACTTGTTGTATAGTGTCAACTGGAGCAATTCTCTTTTTTAGATAAACTGAACTCCTAAAAAAAAAAAATGATGTCCTTTGATGGTAGGTATATTATTATATTAAAAATAAAATCTATATTGACTCACCATTTGATAATACTATATAACATTACAATACAATATTGCTCACTTGGATAGTGTGCCTGCTTAGAGGGGCTGACTTTTACATGAATAAATGAGCAAATTCATAAGCCTCAGATGTCAATTATCAGGTAACAATCACCAAATGCCTATGTATATTAGGACTCTAAAGGAGAACACTGTCAGTGCAAACAAAGGATCATTTAATCTCTTCAAAGAACAAACTAATGCGACTTCATTATGCATGCAATACACTCATCAATCTCATAACTCATACAATCTGATACAAAGTCTTGGTTTCATTATGCTATCTCCCCAGAATCATTATTACGCTATCTTGTTTTCTCCCAGAAACACATGAGATTTATGTGTAAGCTGAAAGAAAATTCATCATAAAGTGAGAGGCTTTAAAATTCCAGACCTAAAAAGACAAGAATTAAGTAATTGGAAATCAAACACAATCTTTAAAAGTAGCTTCGAAGAAAATATACATATATTCACCTGATCAATATGAAGTAATCCACAATGCATTATATTGTAGAAATGTGTCAGAAAATCCCTATTTGGAGAAACATCTTGTCTTCTTTTCATTGTGTTACAAATAAGTTTATAAGCATGTAATTTACCTTGTTTATATTTATCAGTCAACATGGTTGCCTACAGTAAAAAGATCTTTGCTTAATACTATAAAAATATTATTTGCTATACACTTTAACAGTTGAATAAAGCGAGCTATACACACACACACACACACACACACACACACACACACACAGATATATGTTAGCTCAATTCCAATGAACTAAATATCAGTACTACTGAAACTACTATCATTACATTAGAACAAAGTGGGCATGAATAATCACACATTGTTTCACTTGCAAAATGAACCAAACATCTTAAATTGCACTTATGTGAATTAGATCTTTAAAATTACACAGCATATTTTGTATTACATATTTGAGGTCCATATTTCATTTGGATTAAATAAAAGCATAATTTCCCTTTTTGACATAAAATCAACTTTATTTGTATGTAACAGTCACAAATCAGAAGTAAAATACATGGAAATATATCTAACAAAATATGTGCAAGTTATCACTAAGAAAAAAAAATTTAAAGCCTAAACAAATGAAGAGCTATATAATTTTCAGATTTTATAGTTTAAAAATATTATTTTCTCTAAAATTATCTAAAGAGTTAGTCAATACATTACAAAATGATTCAGTGACGAATCGAGGGCTGAGTAGTGGCACACCTAGTAAAGTGTGCATGCTATATAACGCACAAGGACCTGAGTTCAAGCCTCTAGTCCCCACCTGCAGGTGCAATGCTTCATGAATGGTGAAGCAGTGCTGCAAGTGTCTCTCCTACTTTCTCCCCTCTATCTCCTTCCCTCTCAATTTTTCCCTGTTGATATCCCCCCAAAAAATAACAAAAACCAAAAATGGACAAGAGATATGAGCTGGCATGCTTCCAAAAAAAGATAAATGATAGCAAACAAGAACACTAAAGTATGTTCAAGTTCATTGGACATTAGCAAAATGCAAATGAAAAACATAATAAAATACTACATACATATATTAGAAATGGCTAAAATTTAAAAGACTGATAAAACCAAGTGTAGTAAGGGCATCAGAGCAATTGAATCTATTCTATACTGCTGATGAATACATAAGCAGGAAGATATTTTGAAAAATGGTTTGATAGCTTATTTAATCTTAATTTACTGAGGAAATATTTCATAAGACTGAAGTGATCAATTTCAGCACAATTTCACATCTCCTCTAACATACATTTAGCATATCTTACCCATAACCAAAATGCACAGAGCGCTGGGATCCTTCTTCCTTTTGAAAACCCTCCCCCTCTCCATTGAGACCAGCACACACAGAATGAGGGTTTATTCATATTTCACTTGCCTTTTTCCTGCTTTACTTAAAAATCATACTTTTCTATGTTAAACTCTATTATATGACAAAAATGATGCATCTAGAAAATAATTTTGCTGTGCTCACTTTGTATGTTACCTCTAATAACTAAAACTAAGCTGTCTTAACAGACTATACAATAGCCAAAACATGTTAAGTACTTAAATTAGACCATATATTTATTTACTAAAAAAAACTTTAAATTAATACTCAATATATTACACTTACCTTGAAAAGCCAAGGCGTAAGAATTCTAAGTGGAGGAATTAAAACTGGTGGAGAAGGGGAAGTCAGGTTATCAGTTGAAATGCCGAGGTTATCTCTAATCTGTAACATTCAAATAAAATGCAACAAACCAATGAAAAGTGTTCTCTCTTGCAGATTTTTCAATCTTAAATTTAAGGTAAAAATACTTAATATCTGGGGGCTGGGTGGTGGCGCACCTGGTTAAGTGCTCACATTACAGTGCACAAGGAGCCAGGTTGAAGCCCCAGTCCCCTTCTGCAGGGGGAAAGCTTCACAAGTAGCGAAGCAGGGCTGCAGGGTCTCTCTCTGTGTCTCTCTCCCTATCACCTCCTTCCCTCTCAATATCTGTCTTTATTCTATAAATAAAGATAATAAAATTTTAAAAGAACCATTAAAAAATATACATTTCAAGTAGTTTCTACCACTGACTACATACTTAATCATGGTAAGTGATTTTTACCATGCTATGCACCAGTTTATAGCAAGAGGAGGGTGTGAGACAATCTGGTCTAAAGTTTCTATTCTTTCTTTGTTTTTGCCTCCAGGATTATTGCTGAGGCTTGGTGCCTACACCAGGAATCCACTGCTCCCTTTTGTTGCCCTTGTTGTTGTTATTGCTGTCATTGTTGGATAGGACAGAGAGAAACTGAGAGAGGACAAGAAGACAGAGAGGGAGAGAGAAATACAGACACCTGCAGACCTGCTTTAAAACCTGTGAAGCGACCCCCCCTACAGGTGGGGAGCTGGGGGCTCAAACTGGGATCCTTATGCGGGTCCTAGTGCTTTGCACCATGTGCACTTAACCCGGTGTGCTACCTCCCGACCCCTTAAGTTTCTATTCTATTCTTTTTTTTGTTTGTTTGTTTTTGCCTCCAGGGCTATTGCTGGGCTCGGTGCCTGCATCTTGAATCCACTGCTCCTAGTGGCCATTCCCCCCGCTTTTGTTGCCCTTGTTGTAGCCTTGTTGTGGTTATTATTGTTGTTGTCGTTCATTGTTGGATAGGACAGAGAGAAATGGAGAAAGGAGGGGAAGACAGAGAGAGGGAGAGAAAGACAGACACATGCAGACCTGCTTCACTGCTTGTGAAACGACTCCCCTGCAGGTGGGGAGCCAGGGCTCGAACCGGGATCCTGACACCGGTTCTTGTGCTTTGAGTCACCCGTGCTTAACCCGCTGCGCTGCGCTACAGCCCGACTCCCTAAGTTTCTATTCTTAAGATGTATTTTCTTTTTCTTTTCTTCTTCTATCTTTATTTTATTATTATTATTTCCATTATTTTTTATTTATTTGTTTTTTTACCTTAGCTAGATTCTGCCAAAGTTCACAGAGGTAGTCGAAAACCTGAGCATGTATCTCGGGATCCATAATGGAGTTGACATCTCCCAAAATGCCTAGCATCCTTCGCCACATCACTGTAGCAACATCGGCATGCCATCCTGTGAGAGTCCCTCCTGCCATCACACTACAGCATTCAGATGGAAATTCACTGATTTCTACCAAAATAGTGACAATAATAATAATATGCCAGTGTCAGTAATATTTCTAAATAATTGGTCACAAAGCACAAATGAGTCAAATATCAAGTATTTCAAAAGTGAATAAAATAATTATTGGTGTGCATTATTGTTTTTTTATTCCTGAAGAGGGCAAAACCCATCAATTCATAACTTTTTATTTGGTAATAGTTACTTATTCAGTAATGCTTCTATACATATATAGCTAGAGGAAATATGTAGATACTTGATATATTTGTTAATTTAAAGAGCATATTAAAAATAGTATACTTACAAGTGCATACTTTCTCTTTCACCTAAAAACTACTTTGGATTGTATTTTAGGTTAATGCAAAATCTCAAGGTGGGTGTCTGAAATTCAGTATTGTGGGTACCTTATAATGCACAAAACCTAGGGTTCAAACCCCAACACGATCTACAATAAATGGCATAATGGTGCTTTGGTCTGTCTGACTCTCTCTCGTCATCTGAATAAATTAATGGGATAACAGAATAGCTAAAAACTTTACTACAATATAATCACAATCTAAAATCCCCTTAGCGGGGCCAGGCGGTGGTGCACCTGGTTAAGTGCACACAGTACAGTGTGCAAGGACCTGGGTTCAAGCTCCCGGTCCCCATCTGCAGGGGGAGCTTTGAGAAGGGCGAAGCAGGGCTGCAGGTGTCTCTCTGTCTCTCCCTCTCCCTCACCCTCCCTTCTCAGTTTCTCTGTCTCTACCCTCCCTTCTCAGTCTCTCTGTCTCTCTCCCTCTCCTCACCCTCCCTTCTCAGTTTCTCTGTCTCTACCCTCCCTTCTCAGTCTCTCTGTCTCTACCCTCCCTTCTCAGTCTCTCTGTCTCTCTCCCTCTCCTCACCCTCCCTTCTCAGTTTCTCTGTCTCTACCCTCCCTTCTCAGTCTCTCTGTCTCTCTCCCTCTCCCTCCCCCTCCCTTCTCAGTTTCTCTGTCTCTACCCTCCCTTCTCAGTCTCTCTGTCTCTCTCCCTCTCCCTCCCCCTCCCTTCTCAGTTTCTCTGTCTCTACCCAATAAAATTAATTAATTAATTAAATTAAATTCCCGTAGCTATATTTGTTTTGTTTGTTAATATTAGCATTAGTACATGTGAGAAATGAATGTATACTGAGTTCTAGTCTCATTTCTGTAACTAATTATGAGGGATTTAAATAAATTAATTATAACCTTAAGGTTTCATACTTCTTCATGTGTTGGTGATCAAGCTATTTAGTATAGGTTTCCTCAAGCTTTTTTTTTAAAAAAACTATTCTTCTATTTAAGGTATGTAATGTAAAAGCATATATAAAAGGGAAAATCATTAGGTTAGTAAAGATTGTCTTGCTTGATAGTATCTAACTACACAATTTGCAAGCTTGCTCTTAGTATTATATACACCCAAGCAGCAGAACTATGTAAAGTTAGTAGGTAGTAAGTAACTCAAAGCCAGACTCCATAAACCTAATGATTTGGAAATAGCAAACGACACTCAAGTCTAAGCTTGTCAGACAAAGAAGGAATGACAAAAACTGGAATGGAGGAAGAGACCAGCTCACTTAAAGATGACTATTTTGGTCAAAACCAGGCTACCTCAGTACCTGAGGTCCTAGTTAACTATGGATCTAGTTAACTATGGGTGTAGGACTCCAATAGATTCTTCTCTTTACCATCACTGGTTACGTCCATTAGGAGTTAGCTGTTTTATGGGCCTCTATAAGACCTTACCCTCACTACAAATTAGCAACGGTAGGACTGCTCCACTCTCTGAAGGGATGCTGGGTCATTCTACTCTGCCACTCAAGGAAGACTGGTCCTATAAAGTGTGCAGCCTAGAATGTCCCCAGCTATGACCATGGACTGGGCACTCAAGACTGACTTGGATAATACAGGATCCTGTGACAAATATACATAAGCCCCGGGACAGACTGATGTGTAAAACAGTTAATTATACTTATTTACCTTTTTTTCTGCAAATTTGAAAGCCATTCTGCCCTAACCTGGCTTTTAAGTCCTTTTCTCCACTCTAACACCATCCTCCCAGAAAGTGTGTATCTGTGTGTGTCCGTCCAGAGTTATCGCTGGGGCTCAGTGCCTGCACTATGAACTCATTGCTCCTGGATGGCATTCCCTCCATTTTGTTGTTGTTGTTATTGTTGGACAGGATAGAGAGAAATCAAGAGAGGAGGGGAAGACTGAGAGGAGGAGAGAAAGATAGACACCTGTAGACCTGCTTCACTGCTTATGAAGCGACCCCCCTGCAGGTGGGGAGCCAGGTGCTCTATCCAGGATCCTTACACCGTCCTTGAGCTTTGCACCATGTGCACTTAACCCACTTGCTACTGCCTGCCCCCCAACACCTGACAGTATTTCTAGTCCACTTCCACATTAGCTATCAAGCTCAAAGATTGCTAAGTCATGAGCCCTTAGCAACATATCTAAAATAGACATCCTACCTCCTTTTCACCCTAGGACTCCTATTCTCATTGGCTCTATTCCTACTCTTTGTTTATTAAACATTTTCTCCTGCTTTATATCTTACTGCCTTTTAGCCACCAAGTTGTAGATGCTACTACAATCCCATCCTGAACTCCCTAAGCAGATGACCTAACCCCTCAATAAAAAATGATTTTAAAAAGTGGTGCCATATTAATACATTACAACACCAATAACATAATCACACAGTTCTAGCACTGTAACTACTATCAAACAAATAAAAATAACAGGAGTTCAGCCCTCAGCATCACACATGTCAGAGTTGATGCTTTGCTCAGGTTCTCTTCTGTTTTCCATGAATAAAACAAACAAATCTGGAAGGAAGAAAGGAAAGCAAGAAGGAAAGAAGGTAGGGAAGAAGGAAGGAAAAGGAGAAAGGAAAAAGGGAAGGAAAGGAGGAAAGAAGGAGGAGAAAACTAATTCTTTTATTTATTTATTCCCTTTTTTTGCCCTTGTTATTTTATTGTTGTAGTTATTATTGTTATTGATGCCATTGTTGTTGGATAGAACAAAGAGAAATGGAGAGAGGAGGGGAAGACGGGGGGGGGGGGGGATGACCTGCCTTCACCGCCTGTGAAGCGACTCCCCTGCAGGTGGGGAGCCTGGGGCTGGAACCGGGATCCTTACTCCGGTCCTTGCGCTTTGCGCCACGCGCGCTTAACCCGCTGCAGTACCACTTATCTCAGGAGAAAACTAATTCTAAGTAGACATGTTGGGGATATAAAAACCCAGAAGAGAAATCGCCAGGTTGCCACTTTGCTCCCAGGGGACCCGTCCATGTGTGTATGTGTGCTATGATTTTTCTAAAAATTTAGTAATAATATATTTTTTTAAAAGCTATCTTTCTTTTAAGAACAATTAAAAAAAAAAACGGGTGGTGGAAAACATTACCATATGCAATGACCCAGGTTCAAGGCCCCAATACCCACCTACAGGGGAGAGGTTTCATAATGGTAGAGTAATACTACAGGGGCACTCTCTCTTCCTATCACCTTCTCTTCTCAATTCCTCTCAGTCCTAGCAAATAAAAAGAAGGGGGGCAGGGAATGGCCACCCAGAGTGGTAGATTCACTATGCAGGTACTGAACTCCAGTGGAAAGGAAAAAAAATATATTAGAGTAACAAATGTCCAAATGACATAAAACAATATATATATATATATATATATATGAAATACATAACCAAATTTAAAATACCTTATTTAAAAATCTATAACACTGACATCTTAACAGGAAAAATGGCAAACATCTAATTTGCAAATATTACCTAGGTCATCTGGAGTCTGTAGAACAGAGTGATGGAGCTTCTCATCGAGCTGTAGCTCCTTCTGTTCCAAATGATCTATATCCAGTGTGGGAGGAGAAGGTGTCTGCGACCTAGACCCCAGTGCCGAAGGAACTGGGGAAGCACATTCAGAACCTACAAATATAATTTTGCAGGATTACTATTGATGGTATAGCCAATACTATCTATCTAGGATGCATAAATTAAAAGTCCATAAATTTAAAAATAAAAAGGGGTTGGAGGACACTCAGTAATGCATGCACTTTATAAATATTCAAGGCCCTAGGGTCAAACATCCAGAACCACACGGAAATAGCATGGACAGTATCTAGGGAGCCCTGTGGCCGATGGAGCTGGATTATATTCTCCTTTCCCTTTCCCTCTCAATAAAAATTTAAAAATTGAGCCAAGGTAGTCACATAGCAGCAGTATATGTAAATGTATGTGTATGTGTTATATGTATGTGTGTATATGGAAGTATATTCCTCAGTACCACATTAAACAGAAAACAGGCTATAAATTAAATTAGATAAACTGGGGCGGAGCAATGGTGTAGCTGGTTAAGCACACATATTACCATGTGCAAGGACTCAGACTCAAGTCCCCACTCCCCACCTGCAGGGTGGGGGCACTTCATGAATGGTAAAGGCTGGTCTGCACATATCTGTCTTTCTCTCTCCCTCTCTATCTCTCCTCCCTCTCAATTTCTCTGTCCTATCCAATATAATAGAAAAAAAAAAAAAAGAGGGTGGGGAGGGTGGCTTCCAGCAGTGGTGGAATCGTATGGCTAGCACCAAGCCTTAGCAATAACATGTGTACTCAACTAGGCGCCATGGCCCACTCCTGTGCAAGAATCTCACCTCAATTCTACTGTGTGACTTGTGGAATCAGAACTGTACAGATCATATAATGGAAGTCGCCAGTGACAGTAGAAATGTCTACTTTCATTAGTGATCTTGCTATAGATAATCCAATACCCAGTGCTACTTTACTTATTTCCAACTTGGTGCAATGTTGCTTCTGTGTGCCAAATCCAGCTGGACTCTAGGTCTAGAAACTTTTAATGCTTATTCCCCCCATTGTTACATAAAGTTGAGGGGGGGAATAGTAGTAAAAAATACTTCAAATCTCTTATGAAAGTTCTAAACATATCCTTTGATATCTTAAAAACAAAGCATTCAATACCTAAAACAGACTTCTTAGCTCCTTCCAACATGAAGACCCCAAATTTCATCTGCTATATTCCTGCCTTTCAATTCTGATTATTAAACAATTTGTTCTGCTTTTTACCTTAATGTTTTTCAGCCACCAAGTTGCAGATGCTACCATGATGCCAACCTGACTTCCCTGGGCAGATGACTTCACCAATGAATCCTGGAACCCCACCACTCCAGAGCCCTGCCCCACTAGGGAAAGATAGAAACAGGCTAGGGGTATGGATCAACCCGCCAACGTCCATTTCCAGCAGAGAAGCAATTACAGAAGCCGGACCTCCCACCTTCAGCATTCCATAAAGATCTTTGGTCCATACTCCCAACGGGATAAAGAATAGGCGAACTTTAGCGTACTGCACCAAAGTAAAAGACTCTGGGGGGGGGGGGGGAAGGCAGGGGTTTTCAGGTCCTAAAACATGATGGCAGAGGAGGACCTAATGAGGGTTGTATTGTTATGTGGAAGTGTTATATATGTACAAACTATTGTATTTTACTGTTGACTGTAAACCATTAATCCCCCAATAAGGAAACAAACAAACAAAAGAATAGGGAACTTCCCATGAAGGGGAGGGAATATGGAACTCTGGTGGTGGGAATTATATGGAATTATACTCCTCTTATACCACAATCTTGTTGATCATTATTAAATCACTAATAAAAATTATAAAAAACAAAAAAAGACAAAAAGGCATTCAAAGAGTACATCCCCTTGAGTAATTTTACCAGTGACTGTTGCAACTTCAGCAGAGAAAGCTTGTTGATTAAGACTGCTGGTTTCAGAATCTACGTGAAGTGTGGTTAGACTAGCCACTTCCTGCTCCTCAGCACTGTGATGATGACCAGATGCTGAATCTACATCAGCAGTAGACACAATTCTATTATCAGTTCCAAATCCAAAATCTATAGGTGGAAGAAACGTTAGTATGTAAGTCCCAATTACAAGCCAAAAAGATTTACCAAAGAGACACAACTTTTGGAAAAATGATTAAACATTAACTTTCTCCCTAACTTCAATTTGTTAATACACCACTTAGCCAAGTGTAGACTCTGAAGATTATAGTTAAAAACAAAATCTTTAGGATTCACATAAATTATCACGAACAATAATGACAAAAGACATAAATATATACCATCATTCTTATCTATGCTTTCTGATAATAATATACTCACTGCTGTTTTAAGTACCCTATGACCTACCATATATGTATATGCTATCATAATTTTCATTTTTAGATTTACTAATGAGAGAAGGGCAAGAGAGAGAACTAGTTTCATGATGGCATATGCAATGTAAGATATCAAACTCAGGACCTTATTCTCGACGGTCCAGTGCTTTATCCACTGTGTCACCTCTTGGGCAGATCAAATATGTTTGTATAGGCAAATATAAAAAAAAATACCAGGTTAAGTGATAAGAATAATTTTTACCTTCAATCATATTTCCATTCTGAGATCAAAGTAGTACATAATCCATGAAGGCAAAGATAATACTGTCCTTTTATAAAAATAAGATATTTTAAGAACAGGAATATGGAAAGAAAACAACAGGGTGGAGTTGCTAGTGGAATAAAGGAGAGGTATGGCTACAAGTCAGTGCCATTTCATACACTCATAGTAGGTCCTGCACTTGGACAGCCGGTGGAAAGCTAGGCAATACACCAACATTACATGTCGGAGGATCCTGCCTTTATAATATTTGCCTATACAGACATATTTCATCTGCCCAATAGGTGGCACAGTGGTAAAAGCACTGGACTGTTGGGTGTAAGGTCCTGAGTTTGATATCTGACATTGCATATGCCATCATGAAACTGGTTCTCTCTTTTCCCCTACCTTTGTTAACTGCCTTTAATCTGGCAAAATACAGTAACCACAACTTGATGTGACTCCCGAAGATTTCCTTTGGAATTTCACTGAAAAATGAAAACAAAATATGGGGGGGGAGGGTGTCAGGTGGTGGCACCCAGTTAAGCATACATATTACCATGAGGAAGGGCCCAGGTTTAAGCCCTTACTCCCCTGGGTTCAAGCCCCCACTTCCCACCTGCAGGGGGAATGCTTCACGAGTGGTAAAGCAGGTTTGCAATGTCTCTCCTCTCTACCTCTCCTTCCCTCCCAATCTCTCTCTGTCCTAACAAGTATAATAGAAAAAGGGGGGGGGGGGTTTCTGAGAATGGTGGATTCATAGTGTAAGCACTGAGCCCCAGCAATAACCCTGGTGGCAATTAAAAAAAAATACACACACACACACACACACACACATATATATATATATCTGTCTAAGTGGAATTGAAAAAGGAAGGTGACGGTTTTATATAAGGAATAAGTCAACCTAGACCAGAAAACAATTGATAAAAACCAAATTGCTCAAATAGAAAAAGATACTTGCTGTCAAATTTTCGGCCATCATACTGGAAAGCACTGAACGAATCCGAATGACTATCGGAGCTGATAAGATCACTGCTCCCTGCACTGGCGGGAGAAGTCCATTCTGAAGGCACACCTGGGTCATCAACTGGGCGCATCTGGCTCTGCTTGTTTAGAATATCAGGGAGGTCTTTGGGAATTTCAAGGCTGCCTGGACTACTTCCTCTTCTTGTCATAGTCTAAAAAATTCAAGAAATGTGCATCATTAATTTCTCTTTTTGTTTTTTAAAGAGTTGATTATTTTATTACTGTATTTGTTATGGGGGGGGGAATCAGAGGGAAACTGAGAGGGAGAGAGGGAGAGAGAGACCTGTGGCACTACTTCACTGGCCATTACACTTCTCCCCTGCAGGTAGGGACTGGAGGCTCCACTGGTCTTTGTGCACTGTAATGAGTGTGCTCAACCAGGCGCATCAGCACCTGGCTCAATTTGTTTTCTTATCCTCACTACCTAATTTTTTCCCCCTGCACTGGGGTCTTGGTATGAGTAATCTCATTGCTTCTGACCACTTTTTTCACTCATACAGAGATGGAGAGACCACAGAACTTGAGCTTCCTGCAGTGCCACAGTAGCCATCACATGATACCAGGGTTTGAACTTGGTCCCTGAATATGACAGCCTGGCCACCTGACAGAGAGTGCACCGCAAACACCTTTAACTTCTGAAATATTCACACCAATAAATTCCGAGGAGGTAAAGATACAAAGCAAACAGTCTATGTAACAGTTTGGAGCCAAACTGGGAAATACAGTTGGTGTGTCCACACCACTGACCCCAACACCAGCTTGGGTCTCACATTCTTATCTCAGTAGGATCCACAGAGTGAATACAAATTAAGAAGAAAAAAAAAGGAAGAAAGAAAGGAAGGAAGGAAGGAAGGAAGGAAGGAAGGAAGGAAGGAAGGAAGTTCTCAAATAGAAAAAGAAACAAACACGGGCCACATGGTGGATGTTAGCACATACATTACAGTGAGCAAAGACCTGGGTTCAAGACTCTGATCCCCACCTGCAGGGGGAAAGCTTCATAAGTGGTCAAGCAGTGCTCTCTCTCTCCCCCTCTCCTCTCAATTTCTGTCTCTATCCAATTATATATATTAAAAAGAAAAAGAAACTAACAGGAGAGACAGTGAAGGGAGAGAAGAATGATGACAGAGGGGCCAGGAAGTGGTGCAGGCCACCTGGTTAAGAGCACACATTACAGTACAATGCAGAGACCCAGGTTCAAGCCCCTGGTCCTCACCTGCAAGGAGAAAGCTTCACAAGTGGTGAAGCAGGACTATAGCTGTCTCCGTCTCTCTCCCTTTCTACCTCGTCCTCTCCTCTCAATTTCTCTCCTTCTCTATCCAATAATAAATAAATATATATTTAATAATTTTTTTAAAAGAATGACAGGATGTCATACTCTAATAGTTAATAAGACTCTATATTGTCATTTATCAAAAAAAAAGTAAACATTTTAAAAATGTGTTTGTGTTGGCCAGGCAGCTGTGTACTCAGTCAAGGTGCAAGTACCTAGGAGCACTGAGCACTACTCCCTACCTGCAGAGAGAGAAGCTTCAAGAGTGCTGAAGAGGGTCGTAGGTGTCTTTTTCTCTTACTATCTTTCTTCTGACCCACCCTTCCCCTTCCCAATTTCTCTTTGCCCTATCAAACAAAACTGAAAAGGGAAGTAGTGAGAAATGACTGCTGCGAGAGATGAATTCATAGTGTGAGCACCAAGTCCCAGTAATAACCCTGGTGGTAATTTAAATATATATATATATATATATATATATATATATATATATATATATATATATATACACACACACACACATATATGGAATAAATGAATACATAAATAAATATGTGTATGGCGGCAGAAGGGCAGCTATAAAAGAGTTATTGACTTACTAAAGACAAGTTGAAACTTAAATGGAATATGACCATTTAAAAAAAATTCAGGGTTAACAGAACTTTGGTGGTGGATGTGGTACAGAATTATGTACTATGATCTTATAGTCTTGTAATCCATTGGTATCACAAATAATAAATGGGGAGGAGGAAGATTTAATAGAAAAATATATATTTTGAATTCCATGTCTGTGTCTCTGTGTTATTTTCATCTTTCCTTAACAATTAAGTATTACTGAAATCAAAATAGGCTCTGATTTCATTTTGGCAAAAGCCTTGTACTTAAAGATGACTTTGTATCTACTCCGGAGTAAGTAAGTGATCAGTACTTGTGCTGGTGCTATCAAGGTTAGGGGAGTTAGTCAGAAGACTTCCATTGTCATCTTTCCTGCCTAGGGTTGACAGTAGACATCAGGGTAACCCATGAACAAAGGTAGGAAATAGGGATAAGGCCAGAAAAGGAGTGACTGATGGCTAAGTAGTTAATAAACAGGTACTCCAATCTTTATTTTGTTCAAACTTACACTTGCTTAAAATACCCTGCTCAAAGCATGTTTATTTTGCCTTTGAATAAAAATCTATACAAATGATTTGAAAAATACTGAGAAGTGTTAAACTAGAGGGAAAGCTATTCGGAGTACAACTTTGCACACACATATGTATGCCTAGTTTTTATAGCAGGTCTTCTAAGACCACATGAATAAAAGAGCACTTACAGAGGCGTTACCACTTCGAAGTCGTTCTGCTATGAACTCATCCATCAGATCTGGAACATTAGCACTGCTGCTGCCAATATCACTATTAAGAGGGGACAGTTTTGGGCTCATGTCCTCTTTATTGGCTAAAAATAAATAAATAACTGTATATAGTGAGGAAAAACTTAACTGCATTTTCTAAATTTGAAAAAAACAAAACAAAGCAAAACAAATGACTTATGCCATATCAATTTTTTGCCAAACATGCACTTAAGAATAATTCCTCTCCTTAAAGATTTAAGAATTAGTGAATTGATATTTACTTATTTAACTAAGCGGATGTTAGTCAATCTTCAGTATAACCTTAAACAGCAAGAAAGCTTTCAGATAAGCACTAGGTGAAGTTGGGTTAATACTGCCTATAAAGAAACTGGTATATTTATCTTCATTCCTGCTTCTATGTCCATTTAGAGCCTTAATAATGTACAAGTCCATCTTTCCCCTAAAGAATATTTGCAAGGAATATGTTCCTTAAAAGTCTATGCAAATTTCAGTGGGACAAAAATGCACTTAGGTTTATATATTTATAAATATAAATTCTATGATTTTGTCATGTTTCTATTCAATAAAATCTAATATTATTGTTTTTAAAACCTTATTTTCAAAAAGGGCTTTTTTATTTTTAAAAAATTCACTATAGTTATTTTGGTTCCTTTTTCTGACTACATTATGATCTACACTAACAAGAAAGTTTTTAAACTTGGAAAGCTAATTGATAGAAAGTAAAATGTTTGTTTACTTCATTATTATGCACTTTCAGGCCGATTTCTCTAGAATCAAAAGAAAGTCAGTACTGTTTAAATCCCTAAAGAATTACAAAGCACTTCCGTTTAAGGAAACACATTGGTCAGAAACTCACTGTGAAATACCATTATCTTTATATCACTGGCCAGGCTTTGCTAAGCTGCCAAATACTGCCCTCAAGTGGCATTAATGGCTCAATGCAAGATGCATTAACAGCGCTCTGTTAATCATGCCAACAAAACCATGTTAAACAAATAAAAATCTAAACCTACCTTACTGCTGAAAGTCAATTTTCTGTTACTGTAAATGTATTATAAATTTAAGTCAGGATAAAAACTATTACCACAATCTTGACTTCTGTAATCTGTCCATAGAAGTTCCATATTTAACTATTATGAAACCTTTACGCACAATTAAAATCTCAAGAATAAAGTAATGTTAAGTGTTTCAAGAGCATAAATCGCATCCTAGATAAAGGAATGCAGTCCGTGGTGTGTTTGGAATGGCATAAATGATAACTAACAAAATCTACTTTGAGAGTTCAAAAATAATATCCTCTTCAATGATAAAAATGCTAGTGCTGGTTGTGGGACCTTGAATTCCATTATGTTATATAATGTTAAAGTAATATTCTGCCAAGAGAAAAGATAAAAGCCAAATAGATCAGCAGTAAAAACAAATTAATTCAATTATATATAGCTGATGCCCTTTTAGATATCAACTGTAGAGGGGCACGAGGATAAGTGTACTAACTTTGCAAACTAAACTGGAAGGCTCACACAGAACACACTCAGAAAAATATTTGATTTACGCAGCCTTTGAAAGGTCATTAAATTTTTTCCTATTTCTACCTCTTTTCTTCTATCTTGTTCAGCAGCAAAGAGGTTTAACTAAATGATTTGTAAGGGAAATTAGTAATTTAAATAAACACTTAATGCTGGGGCAAAAAACAGCTGGGAAAAGGCGCATGCATAACCAAACAGAGAGAAAGCAGTGACCATCCCAAAGCTTTTTGATTGCTGATAGCTTGCTTCAGTTGCATTAAGCCAAACTGGTGCTGTCTTTCTCCTTTTGCGCTCTGCACACTGTTAGTGCTCACCTGCAGCTTTCCTTCCAAAATAGCCCATTACATGACTGTACAGATCCCTCAGTGGCGCCTCTGGTGGCATTCTGTTCTGCCTCTGTGGGGAAACATTTGCCTTCGGCTTCGAAAGAGCATGTACAACAGTTTTATAAACGCCACCCAGGGAGCCCTGCTGTAGTCCTGCCTCATGACTTGATGATCTAAGAGAACTACGACTACCTAACTGATTACCTGCAATTCCTTCTTTCTGTGATATGGTGGTGGGAATCTCTGTAGATTCCTTGATTGTCCTACTACTTGCTGATGCAGTGCTCATTGTATCTAGAGGCCTGTATACACCAGGTTTTACTAGCTCTGTAAGAGTATTTGAGCTGGCACTGGGGTTGTTGACGCTGTTACTGCTACCACTACTAAAGCCACTAAGTTTCCGAAGTCTCATCTTCCATGGAGCCTCTTTGTTTTCAAGAGGATTATAAAACTGAACTGACTCAGTAGATGGTCTAAAAGTAACGTGAACACTATTTCGTTTCTTAGTAGCAATTTTCATGATTTTGGCTCTATGAGTTACAGTTTCAGACAAGCTCCTTTTAGTTGGAGAAAGCTTACTGGTGTTTGTAACATGAGGCACCCTGCGGCTAACAGGTGCTTTTAATGTAGTTTTCTTGACATGCATGCCATGTGGGACAGTCACTTTTTCATTAATTTGTACACCCTTTACCTTTTCAACTAGTCTTATATCTACACAAGCATCTAATTCTGTAGCCGTTTGCCTATGCAGATGTTTCCTCCTTTCTTTATCATAAAGGCTACTGACACTAGGCTCCAGTGACTGTTTCTCACTGTTTAGTTGCTTCAATTTTTCCGAAGATTTTGTTCTCATAAAACTGTCTAACTGGTTAGGTGCAGTATTACTCGTGAAGACAGCTGAGTTTGGTTCTTTCTGAAGCTGCATGTTTTCAAGAGTCCCAACAAAAGAGGTGGTATTTTCTGCTTTACTTTCCTGATCTACGCGCTCTAATTTATCTGAGGGTGATCTTTCTTCCCTACTTACTGCAATAATCACTTCCTGAGAAGCTGCATCTATCTCATTTTTGCTATGATTTTCCTTAAAGTATTCTTTCAGGGAAGAAAGAAGGTCATCATCTCCTTCAAGGTCAATATACTGAATTTGTTCATAGGCTGAATCTGTGAATTCTACTGGATCTATTAAATGGCAAAGGTGGTCATATATGCTATCACCAACTTCCAGAGAAGACTCTCTACTATGAGTATCAGTGATGTGGCTTTCAGTGGATCTAGTTATTGAAGAAGCCTCTGTGGAACTCTGCAAGCTTGGCGCATGACGGGATGAACTGTCAATGACAGGCACTGCACCTTTGGCTCGTTCAACAGTGAATGGTTCCAAGATGTCAGAAGTGCTGCTACTTCGAGGCAAAGGCTGCTCCTCGTTCAAAGCACCAAAGACTTCATTTCCAGTCTCTTCACTTTGTGAAAAATGTCTGACTCTAGTTGGGCGGGAAAGTATGTGAGCATCATCAATATCTGTAAAAAAGAAAAGTTATGTAGAATAGGAACTATATGAATACTAAGTAAATTTATTCATTTCAATCATACCCTAAGCATATGCTTAAAAATAAAACTCGTGAAATTTTTGTAAGCTCAATGTAAGATAATCTATTAAAAATAAAAACGTATTTTAAAATGATAGGCAAAAGCTGATATAGCATGTCATGTCAATGAATTAGAAAACTACCAGAATACATTTTAAAATGTTAACATGCATAAAAACAAACAGTGAAATGGTAAAATATTTGGAAGGGCAGTTAAAGATAGAGCTGTGCCAATAAATCAAACAATTCAAACTTGTTAATGTTCTGCCTTCAAGTTCCAAGCAGAAAAAAGTAGAAGCTGACCCAGGAAACTGATCTTAAATGTCCCACTGTAAAGTTTAACAGTATCTCAAAAATCCCTGATTCCTTCCTCACTGGGCAAGAATCATTATCTTTTCTTCAAATCTTACCTATCTGTTAGAACCATATCACAAACAGAAATCTCTAGCCTTTTTCTAAAGTGCTCTCTCTTAGGACTATTCCACTGAGGTGTTTTACTTATTAGAACATCAACCTTTATCCACTCCTATTTTTGGCATTTAGTCTACAAGCAAGAAACCTCTTCTTATCCTGTTTAATAAAAATTATCAAAACCTTAAAAAAGAAACCTATATGAGCTTCTTACCACTCTTTTTAAGAATCACAGAGCCAAAAAAGGACATTATAGAATATTTAATTTTCCTGCCGAAGTAACTGAAGCCCAAAGAGATCATTTTCTCAAATTTATAAATTTTGGGACACAGGCTCAATGTTCTATGTCATTGCTTTGATTTTTCTGCTCAAAGTGGTAAACTATATAGTAAATTCTCAAAACATTTATGAAACTGAAAATCCCAAGATGAGGTATTACTTGGCAGTATATATATTTATAGTATGTATATACAGTATATATTTACAGTATATATATATATGAAATACTGTCTCTGAATTTTTTTATAGCCCTTAAGTTACTAAAAAGTTTTTTTTCAAAAACCACCAAAACATAGTGAGAAAAGGTCAGAGTCAAAAAGTATAATGTTGGGGCCGGTGGTGGCGCACCTGGTTGAGTGCACATGTTATAGTGTGCAAGGACCTGGGTTCAAGCCCCAGAGCCACCAACTGTAGGGGGAAAGCTTCATAAGTGGTGAAGCAGGGCTGCAGGTCTCTATTTCTCTCCCTCTCTATCTCCCCCTGCCCTCTCAATTTTCTGGCTGTCTCTATCCAATAAATAAAGATTAAAAAAAAAGTATAATGTTGCTAATCATTATGCTTGTAATGTGCTAAGGTTACAAGTAACAGAACCAGGGGCTGGATATCCAGGTGGCATACTTGGTTGAGTGCACATTACAATTAATAGGACAATAAAAATCAAAATGAGGTTTTTACATACAGAATAAAACAGTAACTTTTCCTTGATCATGAAGTAGTTTACTGATACGACTAAGACTGAAATTTAATTTTTTTCTGCTTTACTTTAAACTCCGATATCAATTTCCTCATTTGCAAAATTGGGAGTTTCAAAATCCACTTGGTTTGTATGCTACAGATCATAGGAGGTTGCACTATTTGTTATTTCAATCATATCAGTCCAGGATATAACATGGTCCAAAAAGACCTTTATACTAAGTTCAGAGCAAAAGAGGTTTGCATTCTACCAAGATCCCACTAGATGCCTGCAGATAAACATTCAAGGCACAAAGCAAAGGCCCAATAGCAAATAACACCAGCTTTCTTCTTCATCCAGTCCACTCAGAAATTGTTCTAAATGAAAAGCAAAACAAGCTGTCAGGGATGTAGCTAGCAGGTATAGCATGTCCACATGGTGATCTGATCTCTCATAAAATACATCCTTTTAAAAAGCTAAACGTTTCCTCAGCAACTTCACATTTGTGCATTTATACTTGTTATTACAACAACCTATAGCTAATGCATATTTATGCATTCTGAGGAGTGTAAATTATTTGGTTTGTTATATCTCCCATGATAGAATATAGGGCCTTCTACCTAAAGGAAAAGACTATAATATGCACAACAAGATTTTTTTCTATTACGTATTTTTTTAATGTTTTTTTATCTACTCCCTTTTGTTGCTCTTGTTGTTTTATTATTGTAGTTATTATTGTTGTTATTGACGTCGTTGTTGTTGCACAGAACAGAGAGAAATGGAGAAAGAAGGGAGAGACAGAGAGGGGGAGAGAAAGACAGACACCTGCAGACCTGCTTCACCGCCTGTGAAGCGACGCCCTGCAGGCGGGGAGCCGGGGGCTCAAACCAGGATCCTAATGCCGGTCCCGTGCTTCGCGCCACCTGCGCTTAACCCACTGCGCTAACACCCGACTCCCTTCTATAAAATATTTTAATAGACGAAGCAAAGGATAAAAAGCATAAAACTTCTCTATAAAAAGTCCTAAAGAATACTGTAGCAGCTGGACTAAATAAAGTAAAAAGCACTAAAATAAAAAATCATAAACCTTATAAAAATCTAAAGTCAAAAACCCTCTAGGACTGTGGAAATAGCATAGTGTTTATGCAAAAGATTCTAATGCCGGAGGCTCTGAAGTCCCAGGTTCAATCAATCCCCACTACTACCATAAAGCAAAGCTGAGCAGTGCTCTGGTCTGGGTATCTATCTACCTCTTCACTTTCATTAAAATAAAATTTTAAAAAAATTAAAGGACTATTCTAACATTCTAACGTATATTTACTTAAGAAGAGTAGAATATTAGTTTTTTTTTTGTTTTGTTTGTTGGTATTTCATAATTTTTTCTTTCTGAAGAAGCAGTAAAGATTACTGTAACTTTCTTCCCAAGCCCATTTTCAATTTTTAAATTAAAAAATTTAACTACCATTTCATTCTTTTTTTTTAATTAAAAAAATTTTTTTTTAATTTATTTCCCCTTTTGTTGCCCTTGTTTTTTTATTGTTGTAGTTATTATTGTTGTTGTTACTGATGTTGTCGTTGTTAGGACAGAGAGAAATGGAGAGAGGAGGGGAAAGACAGAGAGAGGAAGAGAAAGGTAGGACACCTGCAGACCTGCTTCACCGCTTGTGAAACGACTCCCCTGCAGGTGGGGATCCAGGGGCTTGAACCGGAATCCCTATACTGGTGCTTGTGCTTTGCGCCACCTGCGCTTAACCCGCTGGGCTACCGCCCGACCCCTACCATTTCATTCTTTTCCTAAACTTTCTTGCCACATAGTGAATATCTAGAACCATCATGCTAGTTTAATAGGTCAAACCTTTAAGAAAAATAGAGAAGCACTTTTCTTCTTCTTCCCTTCTTCTTCTTCTTCTTCTTCTTCTTCTTCTTCTTCTTCTTCTTCTTCTTCTTCTTCTTCTTCTTCTTCTTCATTTAATTAAGGAACACCCCCAGTTGCTTTTGTTCTCCCTGGTCTAAGCTTTTAGGAGATTTAGTAATTCAAAGAACAAGCCATTATTAGAAATGTGCTAACAATTTGAACATTTTTCTGTTGGCCATGTACTTTAATTTAGGGCTGGGGAGATAGCATAATAGTTATACAAAAAGACTTTCATGCCTGAGGCACTAGCGGTCCCAGGTTCAATCCTCAGCACCACTATAAACTAGAGCTGAGCAGTGCTCCGTTAAAAATAAACATAATTCAAATTTAAACAAAGAACTTTTTAATGTCTTAGACTTTATGGTAAAACCCTTACATGGGCACATAGTAGTACTAATTGGATCATCAGAGAATAAAATAACTGTTGATAGAAAACCAACATAAGTCCTTGACTTAAACATAATTGCTTCTCAGAAGTCTTAAATATAACAGAAAGAGGGGCCAGGTGTTGGTGCACCTAGTTAAGTGCTCACATTACAGTGCACAAGGACACGAGCTTAAGCCCCTGGTTCCCACCTGCAAAGGCAAGCTTTTCAAGTGATGAAGCAGGGCGCAGGTATCTGTCTTTCTTTCTCCCTATTTCCTCCCTCCTCTCTCAATTTCTGTCTCTATCCAATAATAAATAAATTAAAATTATATATATATATATATATATATATATATATATATATGAAATGTTCTTGAACTCTGCTAAAGAAAAACGGACTAGTAGGAAACCATAGGTAGTGTTTCCTACAAGTCAGACATTACTCTAAATATCTTTAATCCTCACAGCAAATGTATGAAGTAAATGTTATTATCACTGTTTTACAGCTAAATAAACTATGTAGGTCACTTGTCTGAAGTTACAGAGTTAAAAAATAGAGAACTGCCAAAAAAAAAAATAGTTCATATTATTCACCGTTTGAATACTATTATATATTCAGGAAATCATATTAATGTTAAATTTAAAAAGCAATACAGTAATTTATTCCTAAATAGGAATGTTAGTAATCAAAATTCAGCCAAATAAATATGAATACGCTATATGAGGCTTGCTGAAAATAAGGGACAAGAGGCATTGTGCTTCCATGACCTAAGTTTTCATAAAAAGTCCTTTGAAAAAAGCTAACAGAGAATTCTGCTGTGGGGGGGGCAGGTGATGGCACACACACCTTGTCAGGGGCAAGGGCCCAGGATCAAGTCCCTGGTACCCACCTGCAGGGGGGAAGGTTCCTAAATGGTGAAGCAGGGCTGCAGGTAGGTCTCTTTTTTTCTCTCCCTACCCCTTCCCCTTCCCTCTCAATTTCTGTTTATATAAAAAATAAAAATAAAAGAATTCTGCTACAACTAGCAAGCTTACTGGGAAAGCTGGAAAGGATTATTATCACATACTGATAAATTAGAAATTTCCTGATTATATAAATGACTGCTTATTTGTGGTGAAATAATTCTGATTGGGAAGAATTTAGAAAAGAATGGGACTTGAGAGGTATCTTCTTTCTACTGATATTCAGATAACAGAAGTAGAAAGAGTAAAACAATATGCTCTACGGAGCTCACTTAAAAAAATCAGAAGACTATACAGTACAGCCCGAGAGACTAAAGTATAAGAGCAACAAATATAGCAAACAAGGGAGCAGTTTTGAAAAACAATTAGAAGAAAGGGGGTAGAAGAAAGGGGGTTTGTAAGTTTAAATCTAGGATGAAAACCTCACTGTATATGAGTAGAAAATAATAAACAGTTGCAAACATAAGAAATAGGCAGCTGCCCCCATAACTGTTTCTTTTCTTTTCTTTCTTTTTTTTTTTTTTTTTTTTAACCAAAGCACTGCTCAGCTGTGGTACTGGGGACTGAATCTGGAACTTTGGAGCCTCAGGCATGAGAACCTATTTGCATAGCCGTTACACTGTCTACCTCTACCCTACTGTTTCTTACAGTATTACTTTTGGCAATAAAAGATATTGGGTTATCAGAAAAGTCATGATACTTTTTTTCTATACAAAAAATGTGCCATGACCTTTCCATCACGCTTGCATGATGAAGCTACCACTGCCGGTGGCCTTTAAAAGATTTTTTTTTTTTTTTGCCTCCAGGGTTATCACTGGGGCTTGGTGCCTGCACTTCGAATCCACTGCTCCTGGAGGTCCCATTCTGTTGCCATTGCTGTTGTCGGATAGGACAGAGAGAAATCGAGAGGAGAGGAAGACAGAGAAGGGAAGAGAAAGATAAGACATCTGCAGACCTGCTTCACCACCTGTGAAGCGACCCCTCCTGCAGGTGGGGAGATGGGGGCTCCAACCAGGATCCTCACGTGGCTCCTTGCGCTTCGGGCCACGTGCACTTAACCTGCTGCGCACCCGTCCTCCCCGTCCCCCTTCCCCACTCACAGTTTCTTATTTTTTTATTATTTTGAAAGAACAGGAAGAAATTGAGAGTGGAAGGGGAGATAAAGAGGAAGAGGGAGAGAAAAGACGACAAATGACCTGCTTCACTGTTTGTGAAGCTCCCCTGCAGGTGGGGACCAGAGGCTTGGACCTGAGTCCTTGCACACGATGAAATGTGCGCTCAGGATGCAGGATGCAGGATGCAGCACTACCTTGCCCTGTAAAGCAGGTTTCTACCATGTACATTTATATAATATCATAAATCACCTTCCTCAATTACATATTCACAGAAAAAGCAGAAATTCTGAAGTAGAAATTATCCTGGTTACAGCTCGACTTTAGAACATTTTAAAGAGAGAAATTTCACCTTTATGTCATTTCAAAATCGTTTGGGGGCAGGTGGTGGACAGCATAATGGTTATACAAAGACTCTCATGCCTGAGGCTCCAAAGTCCCAAGTATACCTTCTGCACAAACATAAACCAAAGCTGAGGAGAGCTCCGGCAGGGAAACAACAACAACAACAATGGGGGTCGTTGGGTAGCAGTGCACCTGGTTGAGCTGAGGGATTTCAATGTGGGAGGACCTGGGTTAAGGCCCAGTCTCCACCTGCAGAGGGCAGCTTCACTAGTGATGTAGTGCTTCTCGCCCTATCTCCCCCTCCCTTCTCAATTTCTCTCTGTCCTAGCAAATCAATAATTAAATAAATAAGCATCTTTTTTAAGTTTCAGAAAACTCATGGGGGTCAGAGTGGTGGTACACCCAGGTTAAGAGCACATATTACAGTATGCGAGGAACTGGGTTCAAGCCCCTAGGTCCCACTTGCAGTGTGGGAAGCTTCATAAGCAGTGAAACAGAGCTGTGGGTGTCTCTTCCTCTCTGTCTCTCCCCTTTCAATTTCTGTCTCTATCCAAATATAAATAAAATAAATATTTTTAAATGATCATAAAATACTTTGTTCTTTAATGGGCATATTTGTCAACAATAAAGTTTTAAACAAAAGAAATTTGGGGTTTATGTTTAGTTTTTATTAAACCTTGGTAGTGGTTTTACAAAATTATAAATTTACAGGGGTATAGTTCCATACCGCTCGCCACCAGAGTTGGATGCCTTCTCCCACCTCCACACTGTTCTCACAAAGTCTTAGAGGCAGTTTGCAGTGTGGAAAGTTTATGTGTTTCAATCCTCTATATTCCAGATATGACAGAAACCATCTGGCAGTTGTCAGGCAAATTTTATAAAGTACTTTGTATATTCTCTAATGTTTTTTTCATCAACAGTTTACAATATTCCTGTAACCTAAGTCTATGGGTAAAATACATTCTGCTATTATCAAATACCTATTTGATAATACTTATCAACTAAGCTTCAATTTGATGTCAAATTTTCTAATTTACTATTGTCATGAATAATATTAAAAAGTCAGCCACCAGTTTCATTATAAAAATCAGGAGTTCACTATTTTTTATATTTTTTATTATAATAAGAGGGAGAGAGAGAGAGAGAAACCAGAACACTGCTCAGCTCTGGCTTATGGTGGTACTAAGGAGTGAGCAGGGGACCGCAGAGCCTCAGGCATGAGTCTTTTGCAGAAACATTATGCTGTCCCCTCCCCAACCCAAAAGTTCATAATTTCTAATTAACTATATTATGGATTCAAAAAGATTAAGCATTTCTCAAAAAAAATCAAAACTAATAATCTAGGGCTGGGGAGACAGCATAATAGTTAGGCAAGTGGCCTTCATGTCTGAGGGTCTGAAGTCAAAGGTCAATCCCCAGTACCACCATAAACCAGAGCTGAGCAGTCAGTCTCTCTCTTTCTTTGCATCATTCCATCTATATCTCTTTCATTAAAATGAACAAAATATTTAAAAGAAAGAAAAAGAATATTTGTGGTTCAGGAGGTGGTGCAGTGAATAAGGCACTGGACTCTCAAGTGTGAGGTCCTAAGTTCAATTCCCAGCAGCACATGCACCAGAGTGATGTCTGGTTCTTTCTCATGAATAAATTTAAAAAAAAAAAAAGAATATTCTTTTTTTTTTTTTTTTTACCAGAGCACTGCTCAACTCTGGCTTATGGCGGTGTGGGGGATTGAACCTGGGACTTGAGAGCCTCAGGCATGAAAGTCTCTTTGCATAACCATTGTGCTATATCCCCACCCTGAAAAAGAATATTCTAAAGTTACTACTTCCCAGTCAAAATATCCTCAACCATAAAACACAAATATATGACATTCAGTAACTAAGTGTTATATCTGCACATTTTGAGAAAAACAAAGTTTCTTCATGGATATTTCAAAAAATATCAGAAACAAATGCATCTGTAATTCTCAAGTATATACCATGCGCCCCTTTGGCTTGGGAGAATCTATGATTTTAGTTAGGACTAGGGATGCTAGAAGGAATTTCACCTCTAAAATTACTAATGAAAAATTATCTCCATCACTACTGCTTTGTCTGAATGAAAAAAGTAGCCTACAAACGGGGGTCAGGTGGTAGCACAGCGGGCTAAGCACACGTGGCGCAAAGTGCAAGTGCAAGGACCGGCGTGGGGATCCCCGTTCACCTGCAGGGGAGTCGCTTCACAGGGGGTGAAGCAGGTTTACAGGTGTCTGTCTTTCTCTCCCCCTCTGTCTTCCCCACCTCTCTCCATTTCTCTGTCTATCCAACAACGAATGACATCAATAATAACAATAATAACCACAACAAGGCTACAACAACAAGGGCAACAAAAGGGGGAAAAATGGCCTCCAGGAGCAGTGGATTCATGTTGCAGGCACAGAGCCCCGGCAATATCCCTGGAGGGAAAAAAAAAAAAAAAAAAGTAGCCTACAAACGATGAAATCACATATATGGGAGGCTCTGGCTCACATAAAACCAAAAAAAAGTGTGCTATATTCTCTCATTCACAAGCATACTGCCCATTGAGAACTAAAACGTAGGGGGTAATTTGTCTGAAAAAAAAAATCAATCATCTTATTCTGAAGTGGCAATGTCAGTTACCCACTCCTAGGAAAAGTAACAGGAAAATAAAAGTTCAGTGTGGTAATAATAGTTTAGAACCAGGACCACTACAGTCAACATAAGTTTGCTTCTGTCTGAAAGACAAGACAAACTATGATTTTATTCATAAATTAAAAAAAATTAATCTATGATGATAATCAAAATGCAGTTGGGTGATGGCAGCATTCCCTATTTATTTTGTGTGGGGGTCTTTTTTTTTTTTTTTTTTTTTGGTATATTAACATCGTCCCCACCACTAAAGGCCTGTGGCAGGATCATTTTTATAGAGGATGTACAAGTCTCAAAACTTACTACATTAAGCCTAGGTCATATGTACTTTGGATTGCACTGTATATTCTGTATATAGACCTTATATACAGAAGCCTAGCCAGCACTGGGAGGTCAGAGACCAGAGGAAGACAGAAAGCTGAGGAAATTTTGAGGTGTCTTACAAACTGGAGTTCCACAGGTTTTTGTTTTTATTATTATTATTAAATAAATAACAATGCATTCTTAGAACTCTCTATACTGTCTGTAATCTAATGCAAAGATTCCAAAGCAACTTTTAGATTGTGTTTTGATTATTTACTGACTCCCCTTTGCTTAGTTCCTTTACTAAGAAGATGGAGAATTCAAAATTTGCCAGACTGATAGTGAAACAATGGGAAAGTAAAAGTTTGAGTTCTTATAATCTTTCAAGTCATCTTTTGAGAGCTACATAATGGCATAAGTATGACTATACTTGAACAAGCTGCCACAATTATAAAACAAATACAAGCAGAAAGTTGGTATTTACAGCTGTCATACTAGACATTGGCACAGCACTAAACTTAACACTTCCAGAATGATCTGCGAGGATAGCATTAGAGTTCAAATAACTCAAAATGTTGATTTCTCAGCTACTTTCCCAATTTCCCAACACCTCCCCCAAAGAAATTAACTTTGAAGAGTTTATTTGATTAAGCAAAATTGGAAAGCAAAAGATTAAAAAAGTGAAAAAGGTGGTGCAGAAATTAGCAGAGGTGGCACTACCTGAAAGCTCATCAGAAAGGGGAGTGAGAACAATATCAGGCAAGAAGGGTTTGGAAGTATGGATCAGAACAGGAGCACTTTTAGCACTGCGAATATAGGCCGATGGCAGAGCACATTCACCAATGGATCGGCTTCTCATGGCTTTAAAAAAGGAAAAGAAAGAAGTGGGGAGGGAAAAAAGAAGAGTGACTCTAATGAAAGGCTTGTGTCACAGAAAAAGCAGCAACAGAGAAAACAAAGATATAAAGGAAGGAAATTTTAAATTAAAACATTTCAGCACGGCAAACACTGGCAAGCTGTAGAAAAAAAATCAGAGAACACATGACATTTTGAATGTAAATTTTTGGTGTAAAGCAGAATGCTTTTTTTTTCCTTTTCATTAGTGGTTACAAAGATACAGCATTTAAAAAGCAACAAATACTTTAATTAGCACTATGCTATCAAAACCAAAGTTGAAAAGTTCATTGAATGGGAAAGTGTGTGTGTGTGGGGGGACCCTCATTATTAGTTCAGAGACAGTTTGGAAACATAGTTGGAACTCTCTCTAGGCAATTCTGAGCTATTCTTCATGAAGCCAATTTCCAAAAACAACTCATTCTTACTTTTATACTCTTCCCTAAGAAAGTCTCAAAGTCACTCATAGCTTTTTTTAATTAATTAATTTATTTATAAAATAGAAACACTGACAAGACCATAGGATAAGAGAGGTACAATTCCCACCACCAGAGCTCCGAACCCCTCCCCTCCCCTGATAGCTTTCCTATTCTTTAACTCTCTGGAAGTATGGACCCATAGATATTCCCCCCCCCCCCCCCCCCCCCGGCCACCAGAGCTTCACTGGGTCTTCATGTCTGCATGATTCCACTGCTCCCAGCACTTGTTCTTTTCAACTGGAGGATGAAGGAAGACACAGAAATAGGGAGGAGAGACACACAGCACAGCTTGTGAAGCTTTCTGTCTGTACGGTGCCCCTGTGGTGCAAGGGGCTCAAGGTGGAGTCCTGGAACATGGTGAAGTGTGCAGGAGACTGGACGAGTCATCTCCCCAACTGTCGTACCCTTTTTTTTAAAGAAATCTTTTGTAATTCATAATCTAAAGTACTGAATCTCATAATTTTTGTTTGTTCATGGTAGAAGAATGCTTAATCAGATCTATTCTCCTATCTATATTAAGTTTGAGTGATTATTTTGGTGGAGCCTGGGCCTCACACATGTGATTTCACTGCTCCCTCATCATCTATTCCAGACAGATGAGAGACAGAAAGAGAGAAACCACAGAATAAGAGCACCCCTCAGTGCTATGTCACTTGTTTGTCCTAGGTCCAAACCCAGGAGGAAAAGCAGCACTATGATAGAAGGAGAGGCATATTAGCATACATCGTGGGGAAATGTAAAACTGGGTCCTAGAGACAGAGTTTTGTAAAACTGCATTTCCTCAAAAATGTCATCTCATCTATGAAGTTTTTCTAACTCATAATTAGCTAAAAGGCTCTATCTTTTCCTTAGGCTAGGTATCCCTTGGGAAAAATAATTCTTCTGTTCCTTCTTCCCCAATACCAAGTTAGAGGAAGAGTTAGGGCATTTCACTGGAAAATTTCACATGCATAATAGCATAACTTTCTGCTGTGGTTCAGAGTAGATTCTTCAAAAATAAAACCCTCCAGTTGTTTACCGTACCGCAGTTCTCAAGGACACCTGAATTATCATACTCATAGTGAAACTATGAAAAATTGAAAGTTCAAGCTCTTATAATCTTTCAAGTCATTTTTTGAGATACACATAATGGCATAAATATTACTATACTTTAACAAGCTGAAACAATTATAAAACAACCCCTCATAGCTACACAAATCTGACTACAGAAAACCACTACAATTTGGGGGGATTTGGGAGGCCTGACTAATGTAAGTCTTAGGCTAGACAATTTCTGTAAAGAACAACATTTCTGTTGTCATAGAATTTACTGTGCCACAAACACAGACACATTTTCTTAACTCTGTGATACGTTTTACATTAGTGAAAGGAAAATACAATATCAAAAAGTCAAAAACGAACTTTCTAAATTATACGCATGTTAATTTTGAAGAGTTCCTACTTTCAACTCTCAAAAAATGAGTAGAAAAATAGATGCACTCTGCATTAATCCATCAAGTCATCAAATAGTTTTTCAATCCCATATATATGGCTTTCACTCCAGTGTTCCAACATAGCATAAGACAGCCCATTTCGAATCCCTGCTGCAGCTCTTTGTAGAGTGGGAGGCTGCACAGTGGTGACAGCACCAGAGTGGCAGAGTAAGGTCCTGAGTTTGATCCTTGGCATCTCACATGCCAGAGTAATGTTCTAGTCCTCACTCTCTTTCTGTGGCTAATCAATAAATAATCTTGGGGGGGGGATGAGGACAAATGTGACAAACTGTAAAGTGCATTAAAAGTACACAACATACAAATAAACAGGACTGTAACTCTGGATGTTTTTAATTTCCAAAGTGTTACATGCATAACTCTCCCTAACTATAACTAAGCAAGATTCAACTTATATGTGTAGTTCTGTCCATTTGCAGAAACATCTTTAAAAATCTTATTTTGATGCAATACTGTACTGAACTAAGGAAAATCTTAAGACAAATAAATGATAAATCCTCTTGGCAGATGTCCAGCAGTGGAGGGTATGGGTGCTGACACCGATCATGGGGAGACAGGAAACTGTACATTGTGACAATCAAAGTCTTGCAAATAATATCTCCACAATAAAGTGATCAAAAAATTATCAGTGTTTCCCTATTTGATAACTCTAGGATGCAACCCATACAAATAAATCTTTGGGGAGTCGGCAGTGGTGCAGCGGGTTAAGCGCACATGGCACGAAGCGCAAGGACCGGCGTGGGGATCCAGGTTGGAGCTCCAGGCTCCCCACCCGCAGGGGAGTCGCTTCACAGGCGATGGAGCAGGTCTGCAGGTTTCTCTCTTTCTCTCCCCCTCTCTGTCTTCCCCATTTCTCTCCATTTCTCTCTGTCCTATCCAATGACGGCAACAGTGACAACAATAATAATAACCACAACAATGACAGAACAACAAGGGCAACAAAAGGGGAAAAAATGGCCTCCAGGAGCAGTGGATTCCTGGTGCAGGCACCGAGCCCTGGCAATAACTCTGGAGACAAAATAAATAAATCTTTGAAGTCAGAGACATGGCTTACCCAGGTAGTGTATGCACCTTACCAAGTCTGAAGCCCCAGGTTAGTTACAGTCCCATGGGAGAACCAAGGCAGCATCAGGGAAAGCTCCACAGTTGCTAAGCAATGTTATAAATCCTCTCTCCCTCCCTCTCCCTCTCCATCTCCCTCTCTCCCCCCTCTCCACCTCCCTCTTGCCCCCCTCCCCTCCCCCCCTAGGGCTATTGCTGGGGCTCAGTGCCTGCACCTTGAATCCACTGCTCTGGCAGCCATTCCCCCACCTTTATTTTTCCTCTCTATTTTGTTTGATGGGACAAAGAAAAGTTGAGAGCAGAAGGGAGATGGAGGGAGAAAGGTAGACAGACAACTGCAGACCCGCTTCAGCATTCATGAAGCATCCTACTTGCAGATAAAGAGCAGGGGCTTGAACCTGGGTGTTTTCCCCACCACTACCTCTCTCCAAACCAGACCAGGCACGGCAAAGTTGTGCGTGTCCAAGAACCTGACGGCATAGACAGGTCTTTAAATATCTTATAAGAAAATCACTACTTTAAGAGGACAGGCAGTGGTGCATCTGGTAGAGTGTAGGGATGTGGGTTCAAGTGCCTGCTCCACACCTGCAGGAAGAAAGCGTAATAAAGTGCAGGTGTCTCTCTTTCTCTCTCTCCCCTTCCCTATCAGTTTCTCTTTGTCTCTTCATCCAATAAATAAATACTATGGAAAAAAAAAGAAAGAAAGAAAGGAAAGGAGGGAGAGAGGGAGGGAGGGAGGGAGGAAGGAAGGGAGGGAGGGAGGGAGGGAGGGAGGAAGGAAGGGAGAAAATTGGGCTGGGGAGACAGCATACAAACACCTTTCATGTCTAAGGCTTTTAGGTCCCAGGTTCAATCCCAGCACCACCATAAGCCAGAGCTGTTGAGTGTTCTGATTTCTCATATTTCTCATTAAATAAAATATTAACAAAAAAGAAAAAAAGGAAATTACTACTTCAAACATTTCACCATAAACTATCTTAGTATTTCATCAGTTATTAGGATACCAGTTTATTCCACTAGTATAATAAAACTGTTTAAGTTATATTATTCTTAAAAAGTCATATATCCTAATACTCTATGGTATGATTCCCAGTCATGGAAGGAGTGATTTAACAAAAGAATCAGGTTTGTTATCAGGTATACTACACAAAAGAAACGGTAAATGAATGTAAGAAATATTGTCAAATATTTAGTAGTATAGTAGTGGTTCATCCAGATGGAATGCACATACAGCCATGCACAAGAATCCACACTCAAGCTTCTGGTGCCCACCTCCATGAGCAGTGAAAAAGCACAACAGGTATTTCCTCTTTTCTCTGTACCTCTCTCCATTTCTGTCTCCCATTTTCTATCAAAATGACAGAAAAAGAAATAGCTACCAGGAATGGAGTCATACAGGAACCAAGTCCCAATAATAATCCTGGTGCACTATCAAATAAAGTCTAGTCACATAATGAAAATCATACATTCAAGAGATGGAGAATAAAACAACTTTGAAAACTCAGTTAAGGATGGAAAAAAAATACCATAGTGGTTCTGTAAAGAGACTCTCATGCCAGAGGTTCCAAGGTCCCAGGTTCAATCTCCTGCATCACCATAAGCCAAAGATGAGTAGTGTTCAGGTTAAGAAAAGAAGAAAAAGGAGGAGAAAGAGAAGGAGAAGAAAAAAAGAAAACTAAGTTAAAATTGTCATAGGTAAATTTTTAGTAGTTTCAAATGTCTAAATTATTTTCTGTTCTAAGTAAGTACATATTTTAAAAATCAGAACAATAATTGTTTTGTTTATTTTTATGTTATTTTAGTGACAGAGATATGCAAAAAAAGAGAGAAAGAGAGAGCTAGAGAGAACACAGCATTGCTCAGCTCTGGCTTATTGTTGCTGAGAACTGAACCTGGAGCCTCAGGCATGACAGTCTTTTGCAGAACCATTATGCTGTCTCCCAAGAACAACAATAATTTGTTAACAGTTTCAGGTTTACAGAAAAATGGAATTATAAGTACAAAGAAGACCAATATATCCCTTTCTCAAAATCCTTCCAAATTTCCCCAAATTTTAACATCTTGTATTAAGATGAGACACTTTACACATGCTAAGCCGATACTGATATAAATGTATAATGGCAAGTATACATACACCATCGTTGTAGCTTCCTAACAGCTGCATTGCTCTAAAAGCCCTGGGCTCCATCTAGTCACTGCTCTTTGCAAATGTACCTCAAGTTTTTAATCCATCCACCTTTTGAAGGACATCTTGGTTGCTTCCAAGTTTTGACAATTATGAAAAAAAAAAAAACTGCTACAAATGACTGTGTGCAGTTATTTGTGTTTTCACCTTATTTTGGGTAAATAACAAGGATGATTAGATTCATGTAAGGATATTGTTAATTTTGTAAGAAACTACCAAACAGGGCTGGAAGAGATCCTTTCTCCTGGTATCATTTATTTTTCTTTTTTGTCATAATCAATATAGTTCTATGTAATTTTATAGATGAAAGACAACTTGAAAATAGCATTTATTTTGAAGGCTCTAAAACTTGTAATCTTTAATTCTTTAAAAATCATTGATTACCCTACTCCCCTTCTAGTTTTACCTCTTCCTTTATATTTGTAATTCTTAACATGTAGGACCTCATCACTTACATAATGGCCTTAAATTTCATAAAAATGAATCTATTTTTACTGATTGCCATTAAGATTGCCTGAAATGACAACGGCTATATTGTTTCAGACCTCTGTGGTATTAGCAAGACTACTGTACAGATGATGTAAATAAAGCCCAGACTGTTAGTAAAGTGGCCATGGCAACCAAGCTAACTAGTGAAAAAAGAAATCAGGACAAAGTTTTCTTGTTTACATCACAGAATACTTTCTCTGCAATTCAGATTTAATTTTAAGTCTCAGAGAAGTAAGAGAATAAGATGCTTGCTAGTTGAGTGATCCTGCATACATTTTTGCACCTCTGCTCTTTGATTGCTATTTGCAAAAAATTATAGACATTCCTACATATCTGTTAAATGTTGCAAGGAACATAGTAATAGACCTCAGCTAGCTGCAGTAAAGAGGATGAGCAACTCATTGCACATATGTAAAGCAAACTCAGTTTATAATTGCAGAACCAAAACTTAGCTAGCCTTGTTTGTGATTACTTTCACTTAACAGTTAACATTCTACTTCTGCAAAGGAATCAGAGTTCTACTTCTTCAGTTCTGTAAAATAATACTTAAAGATTATTGATATGGACAGCAAAAGAAACTGTATAAAAATGATGTAAGGCAATCTTAATAGCAGAAAAGGAGAACACAGCATATCATCGGAATCATAAATATGAATTTAAAAAGGTCTTACTGTACACACTTTTAATTTAGCAACAAAAACAGACCCAGAAGAAAGATATATATTTACTACATAATGTATATTTACCTACATTATATGTTATAATTATATATTGTTCCTAGAAACCTCAGACATACTAGCCTATTAAGTCTCATGATACGAAGGAGGACATACCAACAGTTTTCTGCCGCACAATACTCCTTGCCTTTTCAGTTCCTGGGGAGCCAGTGGTCGTTGCACTTCTCTGTCTCATTGGGGCCTGACCAGGCTGATCCCGACTCCATCCTCTAGAAAATGACTTATCAACTGAAACTTTCTGAAATTCATGTCCAACTCCTAGAAAGGCAGGTTTTTATTATCAGTGTACTTTCTTTCACCTGGTCAGTAATCTCTTCAATGATATGTAACTGCCTTGCTTCAGTTTCTAAACTTTATGTTTGTTGAATTATAAGCCAACAAGACATATTGTGCATTATAAGGCTTTTTAGAACTTCAATTTATGTAAACATCATATTCCAAAGAATTTTAATAACATAATACTTCTTAAAAATAAATCATAGTAAACTTTAGGAATTAATTGTGTGCATAATAATTATTAATTCTGAGATATTGCACTTGTTTTTCAAAAGAAATGAAATATTCAGACATGCAAAAAAAAAAAAAGAAAAGGAGCTGAGTTTAAAAAAAAAAAAAGGCTATCCTGTGATATCCTGTGATGGAAGTTACTTAACTTGGCAATATGAGTCACTTGGGGTATAAACAGCCTAAGAAAAAAATAGCTTGTTCATATCCTAAACATGCTGCACAGTAAGTATAAAATATGGTTTGGGTGTATTTTCTAGCTAGCAATTAATTACTGGGAGAAAAACAATGATGAACCAAGGACAGTAAAAACATATATTAATGATTTAATCTCTCTGTTGCTATCCCTCTTCCCCTTTTCAGTATTTGTCATTTGTATCAATATTTGCTTTGAGCTAAAACTCATAAAAAGAATTATAAAACATTTTTTCAAATAACCCTTTTGAAATAATGTAACAGGAAATCATTCTCTAAGTCCTGACAAAAAATACTTATGACAAATAGGAATAACATATTACAAATTTCCAGTTATGTCAATAAAACATAAATTAAGATTTTGAATGGCCCAGGAGGAGGCACAGATGGTAAAGTACTGGACTGCCAGGCACAATGTTCTGAGTTTGATCCTCAGTATCATGAGTACAAGAGGAATGACTTGTTTCTCTCTCATACAGATAAATCTTTAATACTTAATATTTTGGATTATTTAAACTTAGCTAGATAAATATCACTTTATTTCTCATCAAAATTATTACTGACTTAGGGAAAATTGTGAGATATCTCCATGTTTTATTGCTAAAATATTTGTATTTTTAGAGTAAATGGAGGTACTGGTAAAGAAAAAGAAATGTGACTTTTACCCTCACAATTTTTCTCTGGTTTGATATTCAGACCCAATTATTTAAAATATATTTATACAAACATATTTGGCAATAACACTTACCTTTCCCTTTGTGTTTTTTTTGCTTCTGCTCACTCAGTTTATCCAAAGGTAAGTCACTGAGATCCAAACTATATAAGTTTCTAGCCAAAACTTTTGTTAATGTCTCCATAGTCAGTGACCACTCAGTGGCTAACTCTTCCCAGTAGGTCAATGATGACAATACTGAAAGTAAGTCATCCCAAAGTTCTCGGGAGATATACACATTTAGATTTGCTTTGATCCAGGCAACTATAAGAGTCTATAAACAGAATCAGAAATAGCAATGGAATTTGTTCAAATTCAGATACTCAATTATAAAAAATTACCTAAAAACAGAGGAAATTCAAGTTACATAACTTATAGCACAGGTCCCTTTATTGCTTGAGAATTCTCATAAAAGTAATTCATGTATAATTCATTTCACTCGTAAAATTGAGCACAATGCAAGTTACCAAAACTAAAAAGAAATCTCCTTAAAAGTTTATCTATACTCAATGTTAAATAAAACATATTAATATTAAAAAATAATAAATGTTTAAAAATTAAGTCTCTATACTGTTATTTGAAGTAAATACATAAAACAAAACATATGTTCACAAATTAAAGATGAAAATCATTAACTATACTAAGTACTCTAAATATTTTTTTAAATTCCCAGAGTTGTAAATAAATTGATGAAGAGAAATTATGTCAACTGAGGAGTAAATGTAATTCTATTTTTAAAGATAACAGAGGAATTAAATTTGTGCTATAACTGATCAAATTATATAAGTGTCTTATCTCCAGAACAGAAGTTACCAAAATTTTATGAATTTCTATTAATCACAAACCCTTGATTAAAAAAAAAAAATCAGGAAATGGTTTTTCAAAAGTTTAACTCTACAAACTTTACTAAGTCAAAAATTTCTCCATCAAATCTAAAGATGACTATGAATACTGTTTACTGCATAAAACAGTAATAACTACTCTTCCTTCTTTTTTTTTTTAAACATTCAGACTCCAAAGTAAGCACTTACACATAGCAGTCTAAAATTTTGTAGATGCGGCACTGAGTTCTCAAGCAAGGTGTATGAAGTTTGATTCATATGTGCCAGAGTGATCCTCTGGTTCTCTCCCTCATCAACTAACAAATCAGCAAACAAACAAACAAATGACTCCTGGTTCAGGGAAACAGCTCATTGGTAGGACATATGTCTTGCCATGTGTGTGATTTGAGTCACACTTAGAGGATACTAAGGGACTGCAGGCAGCTCTGGAGCTATGGTTCCTCCATCTGTCTGTCTGTCTGTCTGTCTGCCTGTCTGTCTATCTATAAAAAGAAAAAATTATTTAAATCAATGAAATTAAGGCCCTGGCACAACAAAAATAAATAAATCTCATCATGCTATTTCTAACAATAAGGGAACTTTTTAAAAAGAGTAATGAATTCAACAAGAGTTTAGATAATAAACATGTTTCAAAGGATATTCACCACCTGCATAAAATTTCAGGTAAATTAATATACCTGAAAAAAATTAATTCAAATAGCTATAATTATGGCCAAGAATTAGATCTGAAATAGCTTTACCTTTGGCACTAAGAATCACGTTATCCACTGTTACAGGTAATGTGCCATCTTAAGACATTATTTTGTTTTCTATTTTCCAAAGATAGCACATGTAAAGGAAACACTTTTTCCTCAAATTGGAAAGCAGAATATATAATTTCCATATAATCAAACTACCGTTATGTTCAAATAAAGAAGTGAGGAGAAAGTTCATAGACGGCAGGGGTAAGTAGCATAATGGTTTTGCAATGAGACTCTCATGCCTGAGGCTCCAAAGTCCCAGGTTCAATCCCCCACACCACCATAAGCCAGAGCTGAGCAGTGCTCTGGTATAAATAAATAAATAAATAAATAAATAAATTTAAAAAAAAGAAAGTTCATAGGCTAGCATGATTTAGACTTCAGATTACATACTACTTATAATCTTTACTATAGAACAACTCAAAAAAATACATCTTTTTTTTCCCTAAGACTCTCTGAGACTTGTGAACTTTCCAAGCAATCATGTGAAACTCTCTGGCAGCATTCTGTAATCATACATAGTACACCACACATGAGATAAAGTAATAATAATCCGTCTGCTTGTAGACCTGACATTTCCTCTCTTATACTGGGTTGTGAGTATCTGCTTATATGGCAAATAACCTATTTACAGAAGCAACTCTTATTTTAACTTAATAAACACCCCTTATCCATGTATCTATTTATTTGTTTAATTGCCTGAAAAAGTGGTCCTGCAAGTCGACCTGCCAAAGTCATATTTTTTTTCCCCTGGAACTGTAGAAAAGCTTGTGATGGCATCTTCAGGACAGACTCCGTGACTCTGAGCAACACAAGCAGCATCTGTTCCCTTAAAGTAAAAACATGATTAAAGTTTTCTCCATACATGTTCGTGTTTTACTAATGATTAGCTTTAAAATTAACATTTGTTACAAAAATGGTATCTTTCAATAATTCCAACAGATGTTTCCTAATGTTTTAATTCTTTAAATGTTAGTATCCTTTAAAATTTTTGAAGGTAAAAAATCACGTGATTTTTCTTTTTCCCTATAGAGAGTGAAAGAGACCACAGTACCAAAGTTCCCTTCAATGCTGCAGGGGTTAGGTTGAACCTGGGTCACAGGTATGGCAAAGCAGTGCACTACCCACGTGAAGTATTTTGCCAGTCCTAAAACCATGTGATGAGGTTAATGTTTCAAATATTTTTTTAAAAAATTTTAAACTATATTTATTAATTTTAGATAGAACAGAGAGAAGTTATATATGAGTGTGTGTGTGTGTGTGTGTGTGTGTGTGTGTGTGTGTGTGTGTGCATGTGTGTATAGAGAGAGAGAGAGCGAAAGAGAGAGAGAGAGAGACAGACAGACAGACATCTGCAGCACTGCTTTACTGTTCATGAGGCTCAACCCCTGCAGGTGGGACAGGGGTTTTGAACTTGGGTCTTTGTACATAACAGGTATACTTCAATAGGTGTGTCACCACCTGGCCCCTCAAATATACTTTTACTGTTTTGTTTTATTAGAATATTGATTTACAAGTAAACTATATTAAGTCATAAAAGGGCTCAGAAAAAAATAAAGAGGATTTAGATAATGTCAAAATTTATCTTTGTCATGTGTGGATGAAATATTGATGTCATTCTTTGGGATCTTAAGCTAAATGAATATAGAAGGATGTTTATGAGGTGTAATATTGAGAAAAACAATGAACAAAAACACGATGGGTGATTTTAAAAAGAATTATATTTAGAAATCTGAAAAAGACAATTCAAAAGATTAACAAAATCAAGAGCTGGTTTTCTGAAAGGGTAAATAAAAAAGACAGACCACTGGCTAGACTTGCCAGAGAGAGAGGGAGAGAGAGAGGCTAAATCTTTTATAAAAGCAATCAGAGGGAGTCGAGTGGTAGCGCAATAGGTTAAGCCTATGTGGCGCAAAGTTCAAGGACCGGGGGATCCCAGTTCGAGCCCCGGCTCCCCACCTGCAAGGGAGTCACTTCACAGGCAGTGAAGCAGGTCTGCACGTGTCTGTCTTTCTCTTCCCCTCTGTCTTCCCCTCCTCTCTCCATTTCTGTCTGTCCTATCCAACAATGACGACGTCAGTAACAATAATAACTACAACAATAAAACAACAAGGGCAACAAAAGGGAGTAAATAAATATTTTTAAAAAAGAAAAGCAATCAGAAATGAGAGATGAAATAACTGAAGAGGAGATATTTAAAAATCACATATTACAAATACCTCTCTGCAAATACATTATACAACCTAGATGAAATGGATGAATTCCTAAAATTGTACCACCTGCCAAGCTTACTTCAAGAGGAAGTCAGTAGTTTAAACAGACCAATCACTAATATGGAATCAAATCAGTAACTAAAAAGCTCCTCAAATCCAGGTCCAGATGGATTTACAGATAAATTCTATAAGAATTCTTTCAAAGAAGAATGAACACCAATTCTCCTCAAACTGCTGCAGAATATTTAAGAGGGGGAGCCATTATCAAACACATTCTATGAGACTAATATCATACTAACCCCTAAAGCAGGAAAGGACTCTAACAAAATAAGAAAATTATAGACCTGTATCTTGATGAATATTAATGCGAAGATTCTCAACAAAGTCATGGCAAGCAGAATTTAACAAGATACCAGAAGAATAATTCACCAAGACAAAGTGGGATTCCTCCAGGAAGCAAGGATGGCTCAACAATCAAAAGTCCGTCAGTGTAGTCCGCCACACCAACAAGAAGGAAAGAAAGAGGAAGAGCACATGGTCGTGTTGGTGCAGAAGAGGCGCTTGGCAAGTTCCAAGATTGATGGTCTTCTCATGATAATGACCCTCCAGAAACTGGGAACAGGATAATTCCTCAGCATAGGAAAGCCCATATAAAGTAAACCTACAGCTATAGCTGCATCATCTCAACAGGGAAAAACTGAAAGCCTTTACCCTCTAAAATCTAGAACTAGGTAAGCATGTCCACTATGACCATTATATTTTTTGACATAGTCCTGGAGGCCCTTGCCGTCGCAGTCAGGAAAGAAAGAAATATCAAAGGGATATACACTGGAAAGGAAGAAATCAAGCTATCACTATTAAAATGCTATGATCACATACCTAAAGAATCCCAAAGGTATTAGTAAGAAACTACTAGAAACAATAAATTCAGTAAAGTAACAGAGGAGATTGCTCAGTGGGCAGAGCATATACTTTGTAAGCTGATGGCTCAATCACTGGTACCAGTGCTCTAATCTCTCACCCAACCCTGTAAAATAAATCTTAAAGAAGAAAAAGATAATCTAAAAATCTGATGTAAAATAAATCTGATGAAACATATTTGGGATCAAATGAAGTATTGTCATGATAATCACATAAATATTGTAAGTTATTTAATGACAGATACCACTACAATTTTACAACAAATCCAATATACAAACACTATATCTATAGAAATTACATACACAAGTTTTTTAAAGAGAGAAATTTTCTTTTACCAAGTCTTTTTGTCCATTGAAACTTGCACAACCATGAACCGATAAATATTAAGAATACGTTTACACATATCTGTGTGCTCATCCAAGAGATTTTTTATTTCATTTGCAGGTTCAAGTAGAAATATGTTTGATGAGTTTATAATAAACACCTAGGATAAGAGAAATCATTAGCTATTCACTACAGAATCTCAAAGACAAATTTCTTATTGAAAAGAAGAAACGTAGATAATGTCACTAGCTAATCTATAGAAATTAAAAGCACAGACTAAAAATTAATTCTAACCCTACTTTTATCACCAGCTTAATATTTGAAATTTAAACTAATTAAACTTGACTTTAATAAATATAAAATGTCTATTAGGCACCTAAAGAAAATTGACTAAGTAGAAAAATGGTGCTTTTCATAATGAGAAGCAATAATGTAATAATCCTAATGCTATTATTAAAATGAAAAGATTTTTTTTTTTAAATATTTTATTATTTATTTATTTATTCCCTTTTGTTGCCCTTGTTTTATTGTTGTAGTTATTATTGTTGTTGGCGTCATTGTTGGATAGGACAGAGAGAAATGTAGAGAGGAGGGGAAGACAGAGAGGAGGAGAGAAAGATAGACACCTACAGACCTGCTTCACCGCTTGTGAAGCGACTCCCCTGCAGGTGGGGAGCCGGGGTTCGAACCGGGATCCTTATGCCGGTCCTTGTGCTTTGCGCCACCTGCGCTTAACCCACTGCGCTACAGCCCGACTCCCAAAATGAAAAGATTTTATAAATACAAACAGTTTAGGACAAAAGATGATATCTCAATCAGGAAGAATTTTCTGAATGAGCTGTTCAAAACTTTCTCTTTTTCAGGTTTATTATGTGTTCTGTATGTTTTATTATGTAATAAAAGGCTGCAAAAACAAATTGTGTATATATAGTACTACTATTGAGGGTTCAGCAAAATGCACCTTACATTAACTGTATAATATATGAATTAATTTTATTTTGTTATTAAGGAAAAAGTTATAATGACGACAAGTATGGGTAAGAGTTTTAAAGGACACCTTCAAAGTACAAAGTACTGCTGTGAACCTAGGACAATGACATCTTTTCTACACATACTTCTAATTTAAATCCCCAGAACAAATTATAGGACAAGATACAGTTATAAGATCAAGTGAGAAAATACTGAAGCTTGCATTAAAGAAATGAAAAAACGCTGACTGTAAGTCTAGTAACACTGGCCAAAAAAGGGAAGGAAGAACAAATAAACACTGAAATAATGACATAAGTAGACACACAACAGAGAATATTTAAATTAAAGCACCCTGGAGATGATATCAATGTGGCACAAAATGGAACAGTTAGGAATGGGAAATAATCCAAAAAACATCGACAGAAAAATGAATCAATAAAATATTAAATAATCAAGCACTACAATATCACAAAATAGTTAAAATGAGCTAAGATTATGTCTCAACAAATGTGAAAAGAAGTTGCAGGGTAGGTGACACAGTGTATATGAATTTCAAAACTGTCTAGAAAATAGCATGTAATATTTATTAGCATATGCAAAGTACAATAAAGGACAAAAGGAAAAGTAACATGATAAAATAAGTGATACATGTAGGTGGTAAATTTATTACATTTGTTAAGTATGCATACATGGAACTATATATTTGGAATGTAATGGTACTTATTTCTACAAAATAACCAATGAGGGATCTACCTGCAAAACTGCCTGGGTACCAGCTCTGATGTTTTGTTCTGTCACTTCTTCGGAGGCATTATAAAGAACATCTTGATAGGAACCATTTTTTGGCCAGACAGAATTTCGAACATGATCAATAATAGTGGTCCCATTTTCCTGAAGAAAAACATCAAGTTTTTAATAATTCATTGATTAAGAATGTTCTGCAAAGTCAGCAAATTGACTGTCTCATAGGAAATAAAGCGCAGGGACCTGCATAAGAATCCCCCGTTCAAGCCTGCGGCTCCCCACCTGCAGGGGAGTCGCTTCACAGGCGGTGAAGCAGGTCTGCAGGTGTCTGTCTTTCTCTCCCCCTCTCTGTCTTCCCCTCCTCTCTCCATTTCTCTCTGTCCTATCCAACAACGACGACATCAATAACAACAACAACAACAAAAACCAAGGGCAGCAAAAGGGAAAATAAATAAATATTAAAAATAAACCTATAAAGAAATAACAAACCCGTCTGCAATGGCACATGCCTGTAACACATTTAATTACGCTTTGCTTATAGCTTCTTTCCTTTCCATAAGTCTTACTGCTTTTATTGTTTTATTGGAGGGTAATAGTTTACAGGACAGTTGGTGACACACGGGTACAATTTCTCACGTTCACATGACAGGTGTGTGCAAAACACTCTCAGCCCAGCTTAGGTCCTTTTACCATGCTACACAAGGACCCCAAAGTCCCCTCCCACCAAAAGCCTCCCTGTAGTCCCCACTCCTTCGTTTTGGTGCAATACACCAAACCCAGTACAAGTTTTACTTTGTTTCTCCTTTCTGTCCTTTCTTAAGTTCTCCCGAGGAGTAAGGTCATCCTTCTCTCTTTGGCTTATATCACTTAATATGATTCCTCTAAGCTCTATCCAAGATGAGACAAAGGAGATTACTTCATCATTTTTAACTGCTGAATAGTAGTCCATTATGTATATATATAACAGCTTTCTCAGCCACTCATCTATCATTGAACCCTATGGACAGCAGTCTGGAGAATTCTCAGAATGCTAGAAATGTACCTACCCTATAACCCCACTACCTCTCTCCTAGGAATTTATCCAAAGGAAGCAAATATACACATCAAAAGAGATCTATAAACAACTATGTTTGCAGTAGTACAAATTTTAACTGCTCACACTTGAGAGCAACCTAGGTCTCCATCAGTCTTACTCCCTCCTTCCCACTGTCTTTTTGCTCTTAATTATGTATATAGATTATATTAGCTATCAATTTTAATTAAGGATAGTAAAAGGTACAGTGCTGAGCTATAAATTCATGAAACATATGTAGACTGATCTATTTTCTAGCTTGATGCAACAGATGGGTAGTTTTATCAGCATATACAAATAGAGCAAATATTAATTCCTAATTTCCATGATTATTTCTGTTTATTTCAGTAATTTTTCTTCAATATAGCTCCACTTCTTAAAAAGGAAAATGGTATACTTACATATACATTAAAAGTATAAACAGGGGGTCGGGTGGTGGCGCAGTAGGTTAAGCACATGTGGCGCAAAGCGCAGGGACCGGAGTAAGGATCCCGGTTCGAGCCCCCGGCTCCCCACCTACAGGGGAGTCGCTTCACAGGCGGTGAAGCAGGTCTGCAGGTGTCTATCTTTCTCTCCCCCTCTCTGTCTTCCCCTCCTCTCTCCATTTCTCTCTGTCCTATCCAACAACGAATTGCGTCAACAAGGGCAATAATAATAACCACAACGAAGCTACAACAAGGGCAACAAAAGGGGGAAAAAAAAATGACCTCCAGGAGCGGTGGATTCATGGTGCAGGCACCGAGCCCAGCAATAACCCTGGAGGAGGGTAAAAAAAAAAAAAAAAGTATAAACAATGGGGCTGGGGAGACAGCATAATGGTTCTGCAAAAGACTTTTTTTATTTTTTATATTTATTTATTTTCCCTTTTTTTGCCCTTATTGTTTTATGTTGTTGTTGTAGTTATTATTGTTGTTGTTATTTATGTCGTTGTTATGACAGAGAGAAATGGAGAGAGATGGGGAAGACAGAGAGGGGAAGAGAAAGACAGACACCTGCAAACCTGCTTTACTGCCTGTGAAGCGACTCCCCAGCAGGTGGGGAGCTGGAGGCTCGAACCGGGATCCTTGAGCCGGTCCTTGCACTTTGTGCCACCTGCGCTTAACCTGCTGCGCTACCGCCCAACTCCCTGCAAAAGACTTTCATGCCTGAGGCTCTGAGGTCCAAGATTCAATCCCCAGCCCCACCATAAGCCTGAACTGAATAAGGCTCTCTGATCTTACTCTCTGTCTCTCTCCCTCTATTAATATAAAGTATATATTTAAGTATATACAATGTAACAATGTATATTACACTCATACATATATAAATCTTCATTCACTGAATTCCACTAAAATGTTGTCTACTCATTCATATGTTAGTATCCTGGTAAATTCCATATGATATGTATAATTAACCACGAAGCGAATAAACTTTACCAAAAATTTTCCTATTCGGGTTTAGTAAGATAAAAGCCAACTAAAGTCTATTTTGGGGGTGAGGACCTGACTTGTGTCAAAGGTTAAACAATAAAAGGACTAGACAACATTCAGGTTTAAGGAGTAGGTAGAATCCGGAAACCATATTCCACCTCTCCTCTCAGTGCTCTCATATCTTTCTTTCTGTGAGTGAGCTCCAGTTTTTCTTATGACAGACTAGTTTATTTGGCAAGTCTAATGGTTTCTATTTTGCTATTAGTAAAAATGTACAAGAAAGAATTCAGAATATTCTGATTTGTGGTAGGTACTCACTCCTAAACTAAGACAGGGACAACTGTGATTTGATGATTCCCCTACAAGTAAGCACTTCAATAACCAGTTTGATGTAGCACCACGTAGAAGTGCATGATAATATATTAATACACTTTCAGTAATATCAATCCTATTAATTGTGTACTAAAATACATAAATGCTATCATTTTACCTCTTCTCTTTTCTCTCCTTCCTCCAATGAGATCTCGTGGTCCGGGGCACTGTCCATGCAAGGCAAGTCTGAAGAAGAAATCACGCTTTCTTCAGGCTCTTGCATAAACAAAGGTTTTTCCTCTTGCTGGATCCACTCTTGATACACTTTTACTACTTTTCTCATAGCTGCTGCTTCACAAATTGGTAATAAAAATGCCTAGTGGGAAAAAAAAAAATTGACATGATGACACCATTTGCTTTAGCACAAATTGTTAACTTACACACTTCTTTTTTTTTTTTTTTTAAAGATTTATTTATTTATTTATTTCCTTCTGTTGCTATTGTTGTTTTATTGTTGTAGGTTTTTTTTTCCTCCAGGGTTATTACTAGGGCTCAGTGCTACACCATGAATCCACTGCTCCTAGAGGCCATTTTCCCCCCTTTTGTTGCCCTTGTTGTTGTAGCCTTGTTGTGGTTATTATTGTTGTTGTTGTTCGTTGTTGGATAGGACAGAGAGAAATCGAGAGAGATGGGGAAGACAGAGGGGGTAGTGAAAGATAGACACCTGCAGACCTGCTTTACCACCTGTGAAGCAACTCCCCGGCAAGTGGGGTGCCAGGGGCTCAAACCGGGATCCTTACGCCGGTCCTTGCGCTTTGCACCACATGCGCTTAACCCACTGCGCTACCACCTGACCCCCTGTTGTAGTTACTATTGCTGTTGTTATTGATGTCGTCGCTTCATAGGTGATGCAATCAACCTTTAACTTGCCAAATTAAGAAAGTTTTAAGAAGCAAATCACTAAAATTGATTAGTTAGAAGAAGAAAAAAAAACACCAAGTTAAACCAAGAAAAGTAGAAATAAAGAGGAAGAAAGAAAAGACAAATAAAGTAAGAAATCCATACTTGAAAAGAATACAGTTATCTAGAAGAATCATCAACATAAAAAAGCAATGGGTATAATTACAAATTTTAAAGGAGTCATGAAAAGAAATACTTCCATATAAAAGATATGAGACTTTAAGTCAAATTGGAAAGCAAATGCAGTGAACAAATCCTAGAGAAAAAAAAAACTTATTCAAAATACCTCAAAAACTAACAAATTTGAATAGTTCCATAAGCCTCAATTTTTCTTTTTTTTTTTTAAGATTTTTTAATATTTATTTATTTATTCCCTTTTTGTTGCCCTTGTTGTTTTATTGTTGTTGTTACTGATGTCCTCATTGTTGGATAGGACAGAGAGAAATGGAGAGAGGAGGGGAAGACAGAGAGGGTGAGAGAAAGACACCTGCAGACCTGCTTCACCGCTTGTGAAGTGACTCCCCTACAGGTGGGGAGCCGGGGGCTAGAATTGGAATCCTTATGCTGGTCCTTGTGCTTGGTGCCACATGCACTTAACCCGCTGTGCTACCGCCCGACTCCCAAGCCTCAAATTTTCTCACAAGTATTCCAACATGATTTGTCAAATCTTTTCTTTCCCATTTATCACATATTTTGTCCACATAAGTCTCAAACTCAGCAAATAAAACCACTGCCAACATGGGACAAACTGTTATAACAACTTTGTTTCTTTAATTTACATTGATATGGCTAACCCTGCTTTATGTTTTTCTAATGTAAGAATAATCACATGGAAGAGGCAGCAAAGATTTGCTCTGTTTCAACAGCTCTCTGGTAAGTGAAGGCAATGTGTCATAGAATAAACACTGACACGGCAATCAAGATCTGGGAAGCTTAGTCCAAGATGCTACCACTTACTTGCTGCGAGACCTGAATGATCCCTTTGAGCTATAAAACTCAGTGATGCTTACCTGAAAAAAGTTGAGTATCTTTGCTATTACGAGCTAATCATTAGTTTTCACAAAATTTTAATTTCCACAAATTTTTTCTGCAACTGAGAATATGCACTTGGGATTTTTCCAGCTAGCTTTATAATAGAGAGAAAATAGTTTTCTCTCTTTATTCCCCCCTCTATTTTATTACCCAGATAAATAGGCCTTACATAACTTTAATTTCAGAATGTCTTAACGAACAAAAGGGAACCACTGAAGGGATGATAAAGACACTGAAAAATATCACTTGTTATATCCGTAAGTCATTTCTTATTGATGAGAGAATGAAAGATAAAATAATACTACTATAATTTACTAATCAAGTGACAGGAAAGAAGTTTCAAACCATGAATTAAGAAAGTCATTCTAATAACAAAATAACTTGACATGCGATTTTGTAAATCAAATTATTAAATCACTGGTAAAATTAAAAAGAGAACAAAATAAAAAATAAAAGTGACTTAGAAAAAATAATAGCAAAATGAGTATGACGGAGAAATTAAGCTGAAATCACCAAAAATTAAAAATGTAAGTAGAAATATTATGCAACTGGATGTAGTACACTTTAATTATTAAATAGGAAATTTTAAAAACACTTCTATGAAAAATAATTTTAGTTAAAAATCAGCATATTCAATATTGAAGACAAAAGTCAATACTACACAATTAAGATGCTAAAGTAGCTTACCTGACGAAATATCTCTGTAACAAAGTTTACATTACTTCTTTTAGAAGAAAAAACTCTGCGAACTATTTCAATGTCTGTGAGATGTTCTTCGTCAATACTACAGAGACTGGATGAACTAGGTTCTCGCTCGGTGAGAGTGCTTGTATTGGAATGGGATTGTTCTGGCTCTGTAGCTCTATCTGTTTTGTCCGTATTATCATTTCTGTTTTCTTCTCTGGACACCAGGCTAGCAGCAGCTCTCTGAAATCATAATTTAAAATTGCATTTTAAAAAGGAGGAGATATCATGATAATTTAACAGAGTATTTGGTTAAATCACCAGAATCCAAAAGCCATCTATAAGTAATTTACAGCACCATTTAAAATCCAGGCATAGTTTATTTCATCTAGAGCACATTCTAATAATTAAGACATTGCAAATAACCTAATGTCTAAGTGACAGGGAAATACTAATCATTTGACTACCAATAATTAAGATTTTTCAATAAATCTGTAGTACAAAGAAATGACTAACTAAAGTCAAGTAAAATAATGCAAATGGAGTCAGTTCAAACCTCTAACAGTAAGCAATGTATTATAGAACTAGTTATCCAATAATATCTTAATGTTTAAAAGCATCTCTGTAATTCTGTAAATCAATATTAAATCACTAATTTAAAAAAGCATCTCTAATTTACCTTAGAAAAAATATGTAAGGGTTAAAAAACTTATTTCAAAAAAAAATCAAAGAAAACTATTACAGAAGTGGAAATCAGACTGAAAGAGATTATTTTGAAAGTGCACCTGGGCGCACATATTACAATGCACAAGGAACAGGATTCAAAAGTCCCTGGTCCCCAGCTGCAGGAGGAAAGCTTCCTAAGTGGTGAAGCAGTGCTGTAGATGTCTGTCTCTCTCCCTCTCTATATCCTCCTTCCTCTCAATTTCTAGCTGTCTCTATCAAATAAATAAATAGAAAAAAAACATTTTAAAGCATTTAAATAAACTTTATATTTTAATAATTTCATAGAATTTTCACCAGGACTAGGGAAAAAGTAAAAACCTTCAGGTGCTGAGCACCATACTGTAGTATAATAAGATATTTTCTTATGCAGTATTCAATATTTAGCTCTCAGTTTTATTATCTATGCAACAAGAGGTTTTATGTAAATTATCTCAAATATGCCTTACTGATACAAAACTATTAATTTCAGTTCACTAAGTTCTGGGATCAGAAATTATTCTGCTTAAGGGTTCCAACAGTTCCTTCATTTATTAATTCCTTATAAAAAACACGGAGCAAAGCTTTAGTGAAACACACAACATATTTTGTTACAGCTAAACAGAAGGCTAAGAGTCATAAGCCAAAATTTTTGTATATTAATGAGTCAAAATACACTTTATTAAAAAAAATACACTTTATACCTCCAGTTTAGTTTTAAAAATTAGTTGGGGGAGTAGGGCTGTAGCGCAGTGGGTTAAGCGCAGGTGGCGCAAAGCACAAGGACCGGCATGGGGATCCCGGTTGGAACCCCACCTGCAGGGGAGTCGCTTCACAGGTGGTGAAGCAGGCCTACAGGTGTCTATCTTTTTCTCCCCATGTCTTCCCCTCCTCTCTCCATTTCTCTCTGTCCTATCTAACAACGATGACATCAATAACAATAACTACAACAACAATATAAACACAAGGGCAACAAAAGGGAAAATAAATATAAAAAAAATTTTAAAAAGGGAGTTGTGTGGTAGTGCAGCGGGTTAAGCGCACATGGCGCCAAGCCCAAGGACCGGTAAGGATCCCGGTTCGAGCACCAGGTTCACCACCTGCAGGGGAGTTGCTTCACAGGCTATGAAGCAGGTTTGCTGGTGTCTATCTTTCTCTCCCCCTCTCTGTCTTCCCCTCCTCTCTCCATTTCTCTCTGTCCTATCTGACAATGACAACATCAATAACAATAATAACTACAACATCAATAAAAAAGGGCAACAAAAGGAATATAAAAAAATTTTTTAAAAGATTTGTTAAACAAAAACAGTGAAATGTTTTCTATAACTAAATAAGGAAATTAGAGAAAAATAAAAATAGTAAAAAAATTCAATAAGTTCAGAAAAAGTACACACTAACAGAAAAGAAAAAATGAAAAAATACAGAGGAAAGCTATGGAACTAAAATTAACAGGTTTTTAATATTCCTCCATTGTATAGCTGTGTGATTTTACATCACATTTCTAGGCTCAGTGTCCATAGAGAATATCATCAAATTAAAATAAAATATAGACATAAATTAGAAGTTGTGCCTAAGGTCAAACCAGGAGCTTCAGGAAAGCAAGTCCCATGTTCTACCAGTTGAATTATTTTCCTGGCTGCTGATATTATCCTCTATATCTCCCAAGTTAAATTTATTAAGAAAACTATTGGGCTGGAGAGACACATAGTGGTTATGCTAATGATTTTCGTGCCTGAGATTTTGAGTTCCCAGGTTCAATCGCCAGCACCACCATGAGCCACAGCTGAACTGTGCTTTGGTTACAGAAAAAAGAAAAAGAAAAGAAAGAAAAGAAAATTACTGATTCTATTAAAATTACTAAAATTTAGATTTTAAATAAAAAGAAAATATATTATTATTTCAAATGTTTTCTACACCCATGGCAACTATGTCAGTGGAATAAATCTTTTTTTTTAATATTTATTTATTTACTTCAAATACAGAGAAAAACTGAGAGGAGAAGGAGTTAGAAAAGGACACACACACACACACACACACACACACACACCCCTGCAGACTTGCTTCACCCCTACAGGTGGGGACCAGGGCTTAAACTAGGGCCCTTGCATACTATAATGTGTGTACTCAACCACTGCCCTTGGAATATATCTCTTAAGTCCTTTCTAATTTTAACAAATTTTTTCAATCATTTATTACCTGAATATTCTTTGGCAAGACTTCACCTTCCATCCCAGGAATATTAGGCCCTGTATGTGGCTTTGGTTCAAGCCAGAAAGAAACCAGCCAACGAATAACAATAACACGGGCTTTAATGAAAGGCTCCTTTGTACAATAGATCACTTCATTGGTTTCAGCATCCTTCTTAACCATGACATAATGTGGCTTTGGCCTAATCTGTGGGATATCTACACAAAAATAAAAGGAAAACAAAAAACAAAATATGACAGGAACTATGCTTAGGCAAGTTGATATTTTAAACATTTGAGGAAGCACTATGATAATATCCTTGGATTTAGAAAAAGATCTAATACAGAAATTACATTTCAAAATAACTTTGAGTGTGACCTGGGAGGTGCCACATAGGATAGAGCATTGGACTAAAAGCATGAGATCCAGAACTCAATCGCTGGCACTGCACATTCCAGTGCTGCTCTGGTACTCTCTTTCTCTCTCAAAAATGCATAACTATGTATATGATAAGAAATATATAAGTTGGTAGATATCAGCATGATACAGAGGTCCTATTTTTTTTTGCAAAATGTCACTAAAAGGCTCAGTAAATTCTATCTAAACACCAAGAAGCTCAAGAGCCAATTAAGTTTAAAGTTTTCATCAATTACTCTCAGTCTAAAACAGTTCAAAATCAAAGTATGTTTATTTTCATAGGTTACATAGCAAAAATCATAACCAACTGGCAAGGTTTAATATTCTAATTTAAGTAATTTCTCTTTGTACTATAGGTTTTATCTGAACCTGTTAAGTGCCAGAACTTGGCAGTGTTTAAATTATAAGCATCTTTCTGTAAAAAAAGGACATTTCTTTCCGAGACTGCTGTTGCCTTCAGTATATCATAGAAGTCAGCTACTAAACCAGGATTTGTCAATGAGACTCTAACTTCAAGTCTCCAAGCACAGCCAATAGGTACTTATATGATCAAAATATATAATGATGTAATTATTGACACAGACTTTAAGTAACACAGACACTAAATTGAAACAATTGAGCACCTTAAAAAGAAAATTTATGAGACAATCTAGTAATACAGTTGTGTTAATGTAGAATCAGAACTGTATCTCACATATATTTTTAGTGGTTGAGATTCAGAGACTATACTCTCAATAAAAAACTCATAAAATTTTACTTTCAGTGTGAATCAAAGTACAGTGTTTCCATCAAAACAAATATTAGATGTTTTTTCAGCATATAATAAACGCCAAGTTCACATTGATAATATGTTTTATTCTCATGTGTGACTACTTCAGAAACTCCAAAGACTACCTACCAAGTACAGGATGATATAAACTGTTTTCCTTACAGATGTTTGGGAAAATATAAGGCAAGTAATATTTTTTAAAATGTGAAAACAAAAATGAAAATCCTCTTTCTTGGTTTTCTTTGTTCCTCCATTCTAAACTTTTTACCTTAAAAAATAAGAGAGAATCATTTCATGAGAGGAAATCTGTGAAATACAAGATTCAGCTACTAGAAACAAGCTTGTAAAAGGCTACATAAGTTAACAAAGTTGTTACATTGTGAAAATATATAGCTAAGTATCTATGTATTGTACATATATATATATACAGATACATACAGATATATATACATATATATGTATATATATCTGTATGCATCTATATGTATAGATATACACATGTAAATGAGTATATGAAGAACAAACCTTAAAAAAAAGTCAATCTAATGTCAGGCATGCACATTACATATTTTCCAATAAAACTATTTTTATAAGATTGCAACCATCAGAGCCATAATTAAGCCAAATATCTTCAATAAATGCTAAAGTACATAGGTGAATTTTAATGAGGAAAGGAGCTCTTGCATAACTATGGAGTCCTCACAAAAATACTAGTACCACATGGGGGTGTGTAGGTGCTGTGGTGTCTTTCCCTCTCACACTTAGCTCTTTATCTGTGAATAAAAATGCAATCCAGATTGGTGAAATCACACTTGCATAGCTCAGAAGGAAAAAGAAAAGTCCTTTCTCCAGCTTTCTTTCTAAGTCATTCATAACTCCAATAGATTTTTTTTTATTATTTTTTTATTTCAGGATGATCATACTAACTTACATTTTCAAAAGCAGAAACTTGTCAGTTCTCCCTCAGAAAACAAGTAAACATCTGCTGTGATAGAGTCATGGTAGGAGAAGGAAAATGAATAACCCACAGAAGATAATAAAGGAGAGTTACCAAAAGAGGTAACACGTACCTGAATTACTATATATTTTAAAAGTGCTTCAAGGAAATAGCTGGTGAGATCATCTTGCCCTTTATCTCCTGACTGTGGAGGGACCAATGGAGTAATTTCCTCTATAGTGACTTGAGCTAGGGAAAGACAAAACAGAAATTTAACAAAGCTACAAAGAAATTAATAATATAATATGACCCAAGTAAAATATGGCTTAAAACATATATAATAAATATTGCCTTAAAAACACTGTACTGATATAATCTTGAAATAAATCTGAGGTGATCCTAGTAGCCCAACACGAGAACCACAGACTTTACTAATCAGCTCTAGGGTGGGAGAAAAGGCTCACTGGATAGTGTGTTGCTCTGTCATGTGCAACACAGGCTTGAGCCTGCCCCCGCCCCCGCCCCCCACCCACCCCAACCCCATACTGAAGAAAGCTTCAGTGCTATGGTTTCTTTCACTTTCACTCTACTTTTCTGCCTCTGTCTCTATCTTAAAAAATTTTATGATAAAATCAGCTTTATAACGAACCTCTAATTGACATAAGACAGGCATGCATGGGTTAAAATTGAATATCTCACTTGACAAAGAACTTCTCATTTAGAAATGTTACAATTCACATTAATAGTAATTATTATAGAAACAAATGTACTTCAATGTATATCCAAATTAACTCATGAAGACAAAGTGATACATGAGACATAGAAATTAAAGATGAATACCTATATTGATGTTGGCCCTAGAGAATCTGTCCCCCTGAACGCTAGCTAATTCCCAGAAATAGAGACTAGTTTATCAACCCACAGTGCTACCGCTCTTCTACTCCATACTTGAGGTCCTAATCCTTAGGGCTACTATTCCCATATGTAACTACCTTAAGACCAAATACCAGTAAACTGGGGACAGACCCAATACCCCAGAACCTGTTGAAAATATTCAACAGGTAGGGTAGATAGCATAATGGCTATCTAAATAAATTTAAAAAGTATTCAATCTGGCCAATGCTGAGTCTATTCACTCTGTCTTGCATGTTTCTTGACAATGGAAAACACAGCAAGGGCTCCTGTCAATTGTACATCCCTCCTCCCCCACACTAGCCCTGGTGCTTGCCATGTAGTGCCACTGTGTACCATCCTCTTGGGAACTGTAAGTGAAAATTCATTTTTCAAAAGCAATCATCTCCTGACTGACATATTGGACTCAAGATAAATGGATATAATAAAACCCATTATTTTAAAATATAGCTCTGAACTATCCAATCAATGAATGCATATGGCATTTAAATATATACATATAAGCAGGCCACACAGGAAATTTTAAAATACAACAGGTAAGGTATCATGAGCCTTACTTTCTTGAAGATTGAGTGGAGGATTAATGAGATTATCTAAAGTTCGAGGTCCCTGTTCAGACTGTGGGGCTGAAAATCCAGGGATTAAGCATGAAAACATCCAGAGTTGTTCTTTGCTACAGTTATTTTGGAGCGCCTGCAACCATAATAAGAAAAGGCGAACACCTTCCCGCCTGATCTAAAAGGAAATCAAATGAGAAACAGTATTTTTAAAACAGAAATACAGTGATACTCTGATACATTCTCATATTTAAATAAGTAAGTTTTTTGAAATCTCAGAGATTGTATAAAATTAACTCATCTATAATGGCAATTGCTTGTAAGCTACAAAGCTGGAATTTTGACCTACTACTGTATTCTAAGCTCCTAGGAATAATACTCTGTAGACAAGACAATAAATACTTTAATCAATAAATTAATTATTAATATTCCTTTTGAAGAGAACAGTGAAAAACATCAAAAAGAGAAAAAATCCATTCTCTGGCAAACAAAACTCAAAGTCCTTCATTAACCTACCATCATTTGTAGTTTAAAAATAATCCTAAGAAAGAGTTATTACGAGCCACTGTCAAAGGTATTCGATTTCAGAATAATGTGGTTCTGTCAAGTAACAGGATTAAGACATAAGAAATTTGACTGTTATATCCAAACCTTTATGCCAAAAGTAACTACAATATGACAAAGTCCAAGAAGACGCTTTTGGACTGGGCAACTTCTCTTCTCACAACACAGTAAGATTTTTAAATAGAAAATAAAGTATGCAGGAAAGAAGAAAAGAAGAAAGGAAGGAAAGAAGGAAGGGAGGGAGGGAAGGAAGGAAGGAAGGAAGGAAAGAAGGAACAGAGTAAGTAAATAATTTTGTATTCTCGGAATCATAAAGAACAAAGTATTTCTGTTGAACAGTAAATATACTGATAAAAGTACAATAGTTTTTAATAACTTGATCAGTCTACTATAAATATCTTGAAATATTTTAAGTAAGTTCATTTCAATTAAGCAAAAACAATTAAAAAAATTTTAAGAAAAAGTTAATAGTGGAAAAGCTTACCATGTTTTACTCAGTCTAGAAAAATTACAGAAAAGAAATACAATTAAAAGTATACCTTTAAAGAGTTGCCTGTGTGGAGTAGTTTCTTTAAGATCAATCCTGAAAGGAAAATACAATTTTAAAGACTCACGTCTTATTCATTTCTAAGTGTCATCATTCTCAGACTTAAAAACATTTTAAAACAAGTCCTTGGCAACCTCCAAATTAATCTTGGTGACTATGACATCTCTGCCATAATTTGAACCCAGAAGGGCATATGAAAAGCCACTTTGTCAACAATAAAAAAAAATCAAATGTCATCTATTATTTTGCATCAAGTCCTAAACCAAAAATGCATTTATTATAACAATTTATTGAGCATGTATATTTAGACTATGAATATAATTACTTTCTCAATAACTAGTACAAATAAAAATAATATAGAAATAATCTATTTAGCTAACTAAAATACATGACTATAACTCTAATTTAACATTCAAACAAATATTTCCAGTCTACCATTATCTTTTTCAAAATATTCCAATTAACTTTAATATTCCTTTTTCTTTTTAGACCATGAAATATCTCAAGCAGCAACAAAACACTGAAAATATTTGCATACAGTCCAAACAACCCTAAACATAGTTCTATGTTTCTTACAATTTTTAAATTTTCATTTATTTGCAATTTTTTTATTTTTATTTATTTATTTATTTTCCCTTTTATTGCCCTTGTTTTTTATTGTTGTTGTAGTTATTGTTATTGATGTCATCATTGTTGGATAGGACAGAGAAAAATGAAGAGAGGAGAGGAAGACAGAGACGGGGAGAGAAAGACAGACACCTGCAGACCTGCCTCACCACTTGTGAAGCAACTCCCCTGCAGGTGGGGAGCCAGGGGCTCTAACCAGTTGGTCCTTGCACTTTACACCACATTTGCTTAACTGTGCTACTGCCCAACTCCCTATTTGGAATTTCTTATTAAACAGTATAAATATGACTTTCTTTTTCTGTAAACTATGCTGAATCACTGTGCCTCCCATAGGAAACTAGTATGCAAGTTCTGACGTTTTTTTTTAATGCTGTATCATTCATTTTATTTATCTATGATATACTATTAATTTTGTTTATAGATTTATGATATACTCAATCTGAGTAAAGTCTGGAATTTAATTACTAGTTTGAAAAAAAATAGGAAAAAGACCAGACCAGGTGTTGACGCACCAGTGCACAAGAACCTGGATTCAAGCTTCATTCAAGATTCTTAAGTGCAAACTATCAAATACTTAAGAGGAAATATTGGCAGAACTTTTTTCTGCATAAATTTTAAAGACATTTTCAATGAAACGAATCCAATTACAAAGAAGACTAAGGCAAGTATAAACCTATGGGACTACATAAAATTAAAAAGCTTTTGCACAGCAAAAGAAACCACTACCCAAACCAAGAGACCCCTCACAGAATGGGAGAAAATCTTTACATGTCATACATCAGATAAGAGTTTAATAACCAACATATATAAAGAGCTTGCCAGACTCAACAACAAGACAACAAATAACCCCATCCAAAAATGGGGGGAGGACTTGGACAGAATATTCACCACAGAAGAGATCCAAAAGGCTGAGAAACACATGAAAAAATGCTCCAAGTTTCTGATTGTCAGAGAAATGCAAATAAAGACAACAATGAGATAGTACTTCACTCCTGTGAGAATGTCATACATCAGAAAAGGTAACAGCAGCAAATGCTGGGAAGGGTGTGGGGTCAAAGGAACCCTCCTGCACTGGGTGGGAATGTCAATGGGTCCAACCTCTGTGGAGAACAGTCTGGAGAACTCTCAGAAGGCTAGAAATGGACCTGCCCTATGACCCTGCAATCCCTCTCCTGGGGATATATCCTAAGGAACTCAACACATCCATCCAAAAAGATCTGTGTACACATATGTTCTTGGCAGCACAATGTGTAATAGCCAAAACCTGGAAGCAACCCAGGTGTCCAACAACAGATGAGTGGCTGAGCAAGTTGTGGTATATACACACAATGGAATACTACTCAGCTGTAAAAAATGGTGACTTCACCGTTTTCAGCCGATCTTGGATGGACCTTGAAAAAATCATGTTGAGTGAAATAAGTCAGAAACAGAAGGATGAATATGGGATGATCTCACTCTCAGGCAGAAGTTGAAAAACAAGATCAGAAAAGAAAATACAAGTAGAACCTGAAATGGAATTGGCATATTGCCCCCAAGTAAAAGACTCTGGGGTGGGTGGGTGGGGAGAATACAGATCCATGAAGGACGATAAATGACATAGTGGGGGTTGTATTGTTAAATGGGAAACTGGGGAATGTTATGCATGTACAAACTACTGTATTTACTGTTGAATGTAAAACATTAATTCCCCAATAAAGAAATTAAAAAAAAAAAAGATTCTTAAGTGGTGAAGCAGAGCTGCAGGTGTCTCTCCCTTTCTACTGTCCCCTTCCCTCTCAATTTCTCTGTCCAAAATAATTCAATAAAAACACTTTTGAAAAAGGAAAGAAAAACTCAAAACTTTGTATGTATGATATTATACAAATAAATTCTTCTATAAGTTGCTTTTCATATACAACTGCAGCTTCAGAAATTTACTTATACTGATTCATGGAGTTGTACAGTTAATGCATGTTAACTGCTGTATATTTTTCACTATATATCTGTCTTTTATTTATCTTCTTTACATGAGGACATTAGGTTTTCTATGTTTCTGATTCTTTGTTTGTTTTGTTTTCCCAACAATATTCTAGTGAGTATCTAGGATAACTGTATGGTGAAGGGTAGAACTGGAATTTCAGTGATGAGCACAATGTAATACACTCACAAATAGATTTTTACTGAAACTTACATGGATGGTGATACCCACAATGTTACCTCAATTTAAAAAAATTAGAATAAGAAATGATGAAAACTCTTGCTACCAATTGGATGGAACTTGAAATCATGTTATAAAATAATATATAAAATCATGTTATAAAATAACATGATTAAAATAAAATCATATAATCATATAAAATAAAATCATGTTATAAAATAACATATAAAAGAAAGAGAAACTGTGGGGTGAAACCAGAGTCAAGGACGCTACAGGGAGGCAAAACAGGTTGAAGGAGGTTGAGGACTCACTGCAAGATGGTGGAAGAAAACAACAAGTGGGTAGAGGGTGTGGTATGCTGCTAACTATCATGGAGAGATTTTAAAAACTATACACAGGTGACAACAATCTTATAAATCATCATTACCCTCCAATAACGTGATAAAATTTTTAAAAAAGAAAAATAAACAGTGGCCCGGGAGGTGGCATAGTGGATACAGCATTGGGTTCTCAAGCATGAGGTCCTGAGTTCAATCCCCAACGGCACATGTACCAGAGTGATGTCTGGTTCTTTCTCTTTCTCTCCTTCTGTCTTCATGAATAAATAAATAAAATCTTTTTTAAAGAAAGAAAAATAAATGTATCTCTGTGCCTACGAATAACAAAAAACTTTCCCCACATGAAAACAAACCGGAGTACTCTCAGACTTAAAATGAAAAATGGAATGCTACCTAAATTATATTGCAAGAGTAGATCTTTGGCTGGCCTCAGCATTCTTTCCTGTTTGTCAACTTGTTTGTCCCTGTATCGAGAATACTTAAATTTTTTTTAGTTTTTTTTCTATTATCTTTATTGGATAGAAACAGTCAGAAATGGAGAGGACTGGGGGAGATAGTGAGGGAGAGAGATACCTGCTTCACCACTTGCAAAGCTTTCCCCCTTCAGGTGGGGACCAGGGGCTTGAACCTGGGTCCTTACGCATTGTAACATGTGCACTCAACCAGGTGCGCCACCGCCTGGCCCTGAGAATACTTAATTTTTTTTTAAATGAATTATTTTTGACAGGACAAAGAAATTGAGAAGGGAGGGGGACACAGACACCTACAGACCTGCCTCAACAGTGTGAAGCTTCCTTGCTGCAGGTGAAGAGTGGAGGCTTGAACCAGGGTCTTTGTGCATGGTAAAGTATGCACTTACAGGCTGAGCCACCTCCTGACCCCTAGGATACTTAATTGTGATATCTTTATAATTCATTTTATTATTGAGTATAGACATTCCCCACACTACCATCTTCTCTTCTCCCATGTTATTCTTCCAAGTCACTTCAGCTTTGGTTACATAAGCTTTAGGATAAGCTAGTCAGGACACATTAAGAACTGCCTGCAGGTCAAGAATGAGGTTCAGCAACAGCACATATCCAAATATGATGTTCTGAGTTCAGTCTGGCACCACATAGGAGCTAGGGCAGACACATGAGGAAAACCATGGGTGGCAGCTGTACTTTTGTCGGGCCTTAAGCCAGCCGCCCCCCCCCCCCATGCTCCATTGCTGAGACTATGGCCTATTTACATAATCATTGTTTTGCCTGAAAGATCCCCACCTTTGATCTCTTCTATCTTGAGACCTGCCCTGCTTGCAGGGTATTAATTAATCCCACGGGTTAAAAGCTTCGCAACAGTTGCTACCGGAGTTTCTATTAGCCCGCTCTTTCCTTTTCTCCACCCCCTTTCCTAGCCATTTCTTTTTCCGACTTGCCACTTCCGGTCCTGATAGATAAAAGCTGTCTCTGATCAATAAAGACAGGCTGCGTTCGGCTCCCCCATGAGTTCCTGGTCTCTCTTCCCCGTTGCTGAGTAAGCAGCGGCCAGGTTGGCTCCGGTCGAGTTCTCTCCAACACGGAGAGCACGTGCTGGGGAAGAAACACCCTCACGCTAGCCCGGCCACTTTGAAGTCTCTCCCTCCCCTCTGTCTCTCAATAAAAACATAAAAAATTGAAATTGGGGAGTCCAGCGGTAGCGCAGCAGGTTAGGCGCAGGTGGCACAAAGTACAAGAACCGGCATAAGGATCCTGGTTTTAGCCCCAGCTCCCCACCTGCAGAGGAGAAGCTTCACAAGTAGTGAAGCAGGTCTGCAGGCGTCTGTCTTTCTCTCCGCCTCTCTGTCTTCCCGTCCTCTCTCCATTTCTCTGTCCTATCCAACAATGACGACATCAATAACAACAATAGTAACTATAACAATAAAACAAGAAGGGCAACAAAAGGGAATAAATAAATAAATAAATAAATAAAATTGGGTAAGGGAGGTGGTTCATCAAGACACATGTGTATGATCTGAGTTTATCACATAATTAAAAAAAAAAGTCCCTGTAGAAATTCTCAATATGAATTGCTCTTTCTACACTATGAAGTTTACTATGCAAGAATACTGTGTAAAACCTCATTTATTTCAGTTCTTTCTTGTTCTCTAATGATCTTAACATTGCCATACATCAGCTTGCCATTTAAATGACTATAGAATACAAATTTTCAGCACACAGGTACAAGCTCCAAAAAACCACAATCTTGAAAAGAAATATCTGAAAAACTTTAAAAAGGTTTAAAAATATATACTTATTCCTAAGCATATAATATATATATAGTAAAAATATACATATTTTCTAGCTACAAGGAACTTGTTAGAAATCATAATGGAGTAAAGGAGTTGGTTCAATGACTTGAGAGCAGGAATTTGCACGAGGCCCTTGGTTCAAACTCCAATGCTGCACATACTAGACTGAACTAGTGCTCTGAATATTCTTCTAGCTCTCTCATAAAATTAAATTTGAATTTTTTTTAAAAAATTACAGAGAGAGAGAGAGAGAGAGAAAACCAATAAAAATAAACCTATACTAACAAAATTTTAGCAATTCTTTAGAATAAACATAGTAGAGGCCCTCACTGGCCCCCCCTGCGTGCCCCTCGGGTGCTTACACCTCTCTACAGTGTTTTTCCCCCTTTTCTATCCCTGTTTTGTCTCAAGAAATGCTCATCTCCTTGAGAAAGGAAAGTACTCACAAAAGATCTGACATGCCTAACTACACAAATCAGTAAAATAAGACACACAGTCCCAAAATCAGATATTGAAGATGTATATTGATACTGATCATAGAGAAATGAAGAGAGGAGCCAAGTGATGGCACAACTGGTTGAGCACTGCTGCTGAGGAGTTACTCTGATGCAGTCTCCGCCCCAGGTTTTACTACGCCCGGCGAAATCCTAGCTGTGGCCCCTTCAACCAATCCTGGCCCCACACGTCACCCCTGGTTGTCGCTCAATAAAAAGCCCCCTCACCCCCCCCCCTTGCTCTCTCTCTGGGCTCTCAGCTCCCCCTCTCTCAGATCTCGCGCCCTTCTCTCCCCCCGTGGTCAGGTAGTGGGGATGGCCATTGCCGGCTGGCCCCATGTGGTCTGAACCAACCCCCCCATCCTATAATAAAGATTTGTGTACCCCTTTGCTCTGGATGTCCACTCTCTTCGCGGTCCAGCCCGACACCAGACTGCCACAACAACAGAGCATATTTAATATAACTCACCAGGACCTGGGTTCAAGTCCCTGGTTCCCACCTGCAGGGGGGAACTTCACATGTGGTGAAGCAGTGCTACAGGTATCTATTTCTCCTCTCTCAATTTCTATCCTACCAAATTAAAAAATAATATTTTCTAAAATAAGAGAATTAAAAAAAGAAATTAAGAGGACTATTATAATGGAATAATTTGAACAACTTTACACCAATAAATTAGACAATTTATACGAAACAGGTAAGTTCTAGAAAGATACAAATAATCCAAACAGATTCATAAAATCTAAATAAGTCTGTATGAAAATAAATTACAAACATCCTCCCAAGTAAAAGTTGAGGTTCAGATGGTGGCTGTTATTACTATTAGTTCATTTTTAAGCCAGAGCACTGCTCAGTTTTGGCTTGTAGAGGTGCTGAAGATCGAACCTGGGACCCACGCAAAAGCAATTGTCTATGGGGCCGGGTGGTGGCGCACCTGGTTTAGTGCACATGTTACAATGCCCAAGGACCCAGGTTTGAGCCCCAGGTCCCTACCTGCAGGGGGAAAGCTTTGCAAGTGGTGAAGCAATGCTGCAGGTGTCTCTCTGTCTCTCTCCCTCTCTGTCACCCTCGATTTCTGGCTGTCTCTATCCAATAAATAAAGATAATTTTTTAAAAAATTAAAAGTTGGAGTCATGTCACTTCACTTAAAAAAAAAAAGCAACTGTCTATTCAGGCTCTTTTCTTTTTAATCTACGGGGAGGAAAATATCTGATGACTGAGAACTCTGTGGTGCTTGTTCACAGAACCAGCCTCTTAAGTCAGCAAGCATCTTGACTTAGCTCCTAATAACAGTGCATATATGGCCTCCAGCCTACTTTGTCTGACAGTAAACAAGTTGTTTGCTAGTCTGCCTTTTGTTTTCCTTTGTAACTTCATTTTAATGGGGGAAAATCCTTCTCCGGCCCTTTAAACAGTAAGATTAACTTCAGTTTCCCCCACTGGGCGTGTATGGGGAGAGCAAACTACCATCACTCCTGGCTTCCTTTTTATTTTTTTAATTTTGATTACTTATCTTTTGTTATTTTATTTACCCCTTTTGTTGCCCTTATTGGTTTTTTATCATTGTTATTATTATTGTTGTTGTTGTTATCATCATCATTGTATAGGACAGAGAGAAATAGAGAGAGGAGGGGAAGACAGAGAGGGGAGAGAAAGACAGACACCTGCAGACCTGCTTCACAGCCTGTGAAGCAACCCCACTGCAGGTGGGGAGCCGAGGGCTTGAACTGAGATCCTTGAGCAGGTCCCTGCCGCCTGACTCCCACCCCCTCAACTGGCTTTTATTGTAATGCATGGGCTCTCCCGGCCAGTTCCCAGGACGCCACTTGGCTTTCCAATCTAGAGCCCCTAGTTTCCACTCTACTTGGGTTTTTTCATTTATCTTTCTTTTCTCACTCACAGAGATGTTTGACACTAAATTTACTTAAACTTCTTGGGTTTATGGTTTTATCATCACTGCTAATAACTGCAGAGTAAAGGAGTAGGTATGTCAAAGAAATTTATTTTGCATTTTGATTGGAAAGCCTTTGCTTATGTTTTCTATTTCATTTATCTTTTTTTAATAGAAACTATATGGAAAGTGATACAGGTGTCTCTCTGTCTCTCTCCCTCTCTATTAGCCCTCTCGATTTCTGGCTGTCTCTATCCAATAAATAAATAAATTTAAAAAGAAAGAAAGTGAAAGAAAGAGAGGAAAGAGAAAAACGACACATATAGCTTTGCTTCACCATTTGTGAAACTTCACTCATCCAGGTGGCAACCTGGAGCTTGAACCTACGTCCCTGCACATCCTAACATGTGCACCCTACCCAGTGCGCCCATGGCCAGCCCCCGTTCGTTTGCTATCTTTAGTCTCAGTAAATCTGTTCATTTTGTTTTACTTAAAGCATAAACCTATGAACTCACATCAAATGTTATTCATAAAAGAATATTTTTACATTGTCATTTATTTCAAAGGTAACATACAAATATTTTTTCTTCTTTCTTTTTGCCTCCAGGGTTATCACTAGGGCTTGGTGCCTGCACTATGAATCCTCTGCTTCTCTCCCTTTTGCATTTTATTGGAAGGACAGAGAAATTGAGAGAGATGGGGGAGTTAGAGAGGGAGAGAGCAAGATAGACACCTACAGGCCTGCTTCACTGCTTGTGAAGCAAACCCCTGCAGGTGGGGAGCCAGGGACTCAAACCAGGATCCTTGTATGGGTCCTTGAGCTTAACCCGGTGCACCACTGACTGACCTCCGTAAAATAGAATACAAATTTAAACCACTTACCAATACTATGAAATTGCCATCGCTGATGAATTCTTTCTGGAAGAAGTTGTAAAATTTTCTAAAAATCAATATGGATGAAGCAAAGAAAAATATGAAAAGTAAGCAATGAATTCATACTTTATTCAATGTGACAAATTAAACAAGGTGCTTCAGTGAGCCTGTAAGAGGTTTTTTTTTTTTTTTTTTTTTTTTTTGCCTCCAGGTTTATTGCTGGGGCTCGATGCCTGCTATGAATCCACTGCTCCTGGAGGCCACTTTTTTTTCCCCTTTGTTGTGCTTGTTGTTTTATCGTTGTTGTAGTTGTGATTATTGTTGTCATTAATATCACTGTTGTTGGATAGAACAGAGAGAAATGGAGAGATGAGGGGAAGACGGAGAGGGGGAGAGAAAGACAGACACCTGCAGACCTGCTTCACCACCTGTGAAGAGACCCCCCTGTAGGTAGGGAGCCGGGGGCTCGAACTAGGATCCTTACGCCGGTCCTTGTGCTTTGCACTATGTGCACTTAAACCATTGCGCTATCGCCTGACCCCTGACTGTAAGAGTTTTTTAAGTAAAGGATAGCATTAAAAATATAAGCTAATCTTTGTTCTAACAATACAGTATCGGTACTATTTTAGCCTTAGAATACTGCTCAATATTTGAGGGGGAGGGAACAATACTAACAAAGACCTGTAATAGGAAATTAATAAAATTTACAATGATGTGGGAAGTATATTTTCCCTTAGTGATAAAATACTAATGTCAATATTTTTCAGTTCCTACTTACTATTCCTAAAATGTATACATTGTGGTAATTACTGACACATTGTTATTAATATTTGTAAAATTTCCCTTCAGGTGGAGGCAATATAGCATAATGATTATGCAAAAAGATTTTCATGCCTGAGGCTTGGAAATCCGGGGTTCAATCCCCCATACCACCATAAGCCAGAGCTGAGCAGTGCTCTGGTTAAAAAAAAAAATTCTTCTTTAAATAGTTTTCCTTCTGTTTGATAAACCTGAGAGAAATAAATATATGTTTTTATGGTACCAACAATGTTCTTAACTGCGAGAGAAGAACATAAGGATGATATGATCAGTCTCAACTGCCAGGCCGTTCTTGAAGACAAAGCAGTGACAAAGACAAGAGAAATATTTTTATTTCACAGAAATCCCATCAATGCCTGTACTCTGTTAACTTGATGAGACTTATTTACACATTGATTATAGTGTACACTTATTTATACATTAATTATAGTGTATACTTATTGACACATTGTGATGGCTACAGGCTTAAGAACAAATTTTGAAATCTGAAGTTCTATAGTTGACAATTAAAGATGTCCATGAATTAGGAATATTTTTACATGTAATATTTTGAAGTTCTCATCTGTAATTTTCATTACCCATTGCACCTCTTTAGACTACCGCAGGTGAACAACTAACCACTTTACCAAGCTGCTGAACTATGCTCTCAGTAGTCCTTACTCAGTGGCATATTTGCATATTGTTACAGCTATTCCTATTCCTATTCCTATTATTAATTAGAAACACCACTAACTGAATGCTCACAAAAGGCCAAACACCAGGCACTTTGCCTAATGGCATTTCATAAATTCTCACAACCACCCTAAAGAAGAAAATGTATTAATTTCATTCAAAAAACGAGGGGCTATGTCGAGTAATATGCTTATGTTAAGAAGTGTTAAGAACAGACTTGGACGTGGGGCAGTGGCTAAAGCACTGAGCTTAGGAGCATGAGGTGCTGATTCAGTCCCTGACACTACTTGTTCCAAACTGGTTTCTAATTCTCTCCCTCTTTCATAGATAGATATATAAAACGAATAAAACTGACGCAGTAACCTCAATAAGACTACTTCCCCAAACATACACTATTCTTTCTTTCTTTCTTTCTTTCTTTCTTTCTTTCTTTCTTTCTTTCTTTCTTTCTTTCTTTTAAAAGGGGGCATTAACAAAACCATAGGATAGGAGGGGTACAACTCCCACCACCAGATCTCTATATCCCATCCCCTCCCCTGATAGCTTTCCCATTTTTATTTATTCTGCTCCAAGGACAGTATGTATAGTTTACACTTCTCTGGATTTCATTTGATATGATCTTTTTTTCCATGCATTAACAAATTAAAGGTCTCATGTATAATAATACTGCTAAGAAGTCTACCATGTGCAATACCTTTGTTTTTTATTTAGAGAAAGGAGACAGGGAGAGAGTCATAGAAAGAGGACAGACTTTGCACTGCTGCCTCATTCATCCCAAATCCCAAGTGATGATGCCAAGTCCAAGCCTGCAACTCAGGTAAGACACCCTCTACCAGGTGAGCTACCTACAGGCTTCTGACAGGTTCCTCTCTAGTCTACCCCATACAAGAGAATACTGAACTGTAAAGCTCTTCACAGGTAAATGTGGATCCATATGAGATATATAAATTTCCCTGTGTGCTCTTCACATTTCTCCCTTAGCTAGCCAACAATTGTATTTACTTTTATATGGAAAAAAGATAACACTACAAACAGCTGGAAAGACAAGTTTGCTAAATGATCAAAAGCACTGCTAACATAACTACTGTTATAAATTAGATTTAATTTCTATAAAATGAATTTTAAACAACACTTCTTTGGGGGATGTTAATGAGGGTTTATATGTAATATTAATTGCAGAGACAAACTATAAATGCTACATAATCATTTAAACAGTATATGGTACTTTTTATTCTAGAAAATAAAAATCACTTCATAATTTCACCTTTATTTATTTATTCCCTTTTGTTGCCCTTATTGTTTTACTGTTGTAGTTATTATTGTTGTTGTTATTGATGTTGTCTTTGTTGGATAGGACAGAGAGAAATGGAGAGAGAAGGGGAAGACAGGGGGAGAGAAAGACAGACACCTGCAGACCTGCTTCACTGGGAGCTCAAACTGAGATCCTTGCGCTGGTCCTTGTGCTTTGCGCCACATGCGCTTAACCCACTGCACTACCACCCAACTCCCAATATCATTTTTTTTAATACCAGAGCACTGCTCAGCTATGACCATGATTTTGCTTCTTCTTTTTTCTTCTTCCTTTCTTTTATAAATTTTTAAAATATTTATTTATTTTCTCTTTTGTTGCCCTTGTTTTTTATTGTTGTAGTTATTTTTGTTGTTATTGATGTTGTCATTGTTAGACAGGACAAACAGAAATGGAGAGAGGAGGGGAAGAAAGAGGGGGGAGAGAAAGACAGACACCTGCAGACCTGCTTCACCGCCTGTGAAGCGAATGTCCTTCTTCCTTTCTTTCTCCTCTTTCTCCTTCCCTTTTCTCTCTCTGTCTTTCTCTTTTCTCCTTTCGGTGAAGCCAGGGATTCACACATGTGTGAATTCACTACTGCAGGCTACTTTACAATCAGATTGGAAGACAGAGAAATACAGGAATACTACACCACCACCATTCCCTCTGACGCCCCAGTACTTTTCCTGTAATGTTAGGGCTAAAGTACAAACCTTATCTACTGAGCTATCTCTCTGACCCTATAACTTTTTTCTTCTTTAATCACTTTATTGGATGAAGTCATGATTTATAAGAAAGTTGTCCAGGGGTAGATGGTGTACAGCCAGTTCAGCACACACATTACCATATGCCAGGAGCTGGGTTCAAGGCACTGGTCAGTCCCCACCTGTACAGAGGAGCTTTAGGAGTGGTGAAGCAGTGCTGCAGGTGTCCCTCTTCCTCTACCTCCCCTCCCCCTCTCAATGTCTCTCTAGCCTATCAAATTAAAAACAGAATTTTTTAAAAATCACACAAGTACAGTTTCTTATTTCCCACTGATAGGTGTCTACACACCCACTCACCACTCTTGAGTCTTCCTCATTCATTGTGGATTGAATTGTCAATCACCTCTCTCTTTTTTCTTTTATTTTTTTAAACCAGAGCAATGAACAGCTCTGATTTATGGTGGTATGGGGGATTGAACCTGGGACTTCAGAGCCTCAGGCATGAGAGTCTGTTTACATAACCATTATACTATCTACCCCTACCTCTCAATCACTTCACAACCCTCCATTTCCTTTTTTTTCAACCCTCTATTTATTAAATCATCAAGGACCTCTAAAAGTAGAAGTCAGATATTATTGTTCTCATTACTTGTATAATAAGCACACAAGTTAAATTTTTCCCCAACATAGGAAAAAAAAAATTTTTTTAATTTACCATAGCATTACTCAGTTGTGGCTTATAGTGGTGCCAGGGCCTCAGATATGAAACCCTTTTGGCATTATCAATATGCTATTTTCCTTGGTCCATAAATAATATTTTAATATCCATAGAATGGATACCTGAAAGAATTTCTATTAATTAATCATGACATTTCCTGAATATCAAGTAAGCATGGATTTCTGAGGAATTATTGTCCTGCTTTTTTCTCTCTGTGTATGTACTCCATTCTTCCTTAATATACCCCACTGAACAATACCTTGGCAAGTAGATATAAGCAAATTCCTTAAGGTTAATGACTAATGAATATTAGCTTCAAATACCAGTAACTTTTATCTGGAACTCTAACTAAAGGAATTTTTTTAGCAAGACTAAATCAACAGCTAAGAAAGACATCAGTTAGACTGTCAAATTATTCTAACCTTGCAGTTTGAGCGGTAGTCCAAAGGCTGGCACACTAGACGTAAAAGCACGAAGTCCTAAGTTTGAAGATACCATCACATACGCAAAAGTCGCTCTGCTCCTCTCTCACTCATGTAAATAAATATTTAAAAATAGATTTACATGAAAAAAACTATGTATCAGCAAAGTAGTTCACTTGGACAGGACTCTTGCTTTGTCATGCTTGCAAGCCAGGTTCAAGCCTGGCCCCCAGCAAACTGAAGGAAGATTTAGTTAGAGGTTCTTTCCCTCTCTTTGTCTCTGTCTGAAAAAAATCTAGTCAGGAGCAGTTAAACACCCTGAAAACAACCAAAAATAAAGAAAAATAAAAACTAAAATAAATTATTCTGAACTACATCAAAATATTCAAAATACAAGACAATGAACTTTTTTTTTAATTAGCAGCCTCAAAAATAGCCCCAATACTTAAATACTGATTTTCAAATTCTTTACTATGCTTTTTAAGATTTGATTTATTTACTAATGAGAAAGATAGGAAGAGAAAAAAAAAGAACCAGACATCACTCTGGTATATATGCTGCCAAGGATTGAACTTGGGACCTCATGCTTAAGAGTCAGTGCTTTATCTGCAGCCCACCTCCTGACCATTCACTATGCTTGTTTTTATTTTATTTTTTTATATTTATTTATTTTTCCTTTTATTGCCCTTGTTATTTTTTATTGTTGTAGTTATTATTATTGATATTACTGATGTCATCATTGTTGGATAGGACAGAGAGAAATAGAGAGGAGGGCAAGACAGAGGGGGAGAGAAAGACACCTGTACACTTGCTTCACCGCCTGTGAAGCAACTCCCCTGCAGGTGGGGAGCCGGGGGCTCGAACTGGGATCCTTACGCTGGCCCTCGCGCTTAACCCGACTCCCTCACTATGCTTTTTAAAAAATATTTATTTGTTCATTTATTTATTCCCTTTTGCTGCCCTTGTTATTTTATTGTTGTAGTTTTATTGTTGTTGCTACTGATGTTGTTGTTGTTGGATAGGACAGAGAGAAATGGAGAGAGGAGGGGAAGACAGAGAGGGGGAGAGAAAGACAGACACCTGCAGACCTGCTTCACCGCCTGTGAAGAGACTCCCTGCAGGTGGGGAGCCGGGGGCTTGAACTGGGATCCTTAATGCTGGTCCTTGTGCTTTGGGTCACCTGCGCTTAACCCCTACCGCCTGACTCCCCCTCACTATGCTTTTTTTTTCTTTTTTTAAAATATTTTTTAAATATTTTTTAAATATGTATTTATTCCCTTTTGTTGTCCTTGTTGTTTTATTGTTGTAGTTATTATTGATGTCGTCGTTATTGGATAGGACAGAGAGAAATGGAGAGAGGAAGGGAAGACAGAGAGGGGGAGAGAAAGATAGACACCTGCACACCTGCTTCACCGCCTGTGAAGGGACTCCGCTGCAGGTGGGGAGCCGGAGGCTTGAACCGGGATCCTTAATGCTGGTCCTTGTGCTTTGCACCACATGCGCTTTATCCACTGTGCTACCGCCTGACTCCCCTCACTATGCTTTTTAAGACACAAAATCTACTCCTGGTTTTCTCCTGGTCTCTACATTCTATGTAGAGGTCAGAATACTTTCTCATCACCATTTGATTTAGCAATGAAAAGCAAAGTATTCTTTTAAAATGTGGGGGTAAGGGTAATATGTTTAAATATATAATTCTTAAAAGCAATAGCAGACTCAGACTCAGTTTTTGAAATAATTTTTTCAATTTATCCCATTGTATGTTCCAATAATTATTAGGGAGTAAGAGACAGATTGGCAGGAACTTACCTCAAAAATGAAAAGTATAGCATCCAGTTCCTCCCTCTGAGATTTGTGACCTAAAACATTTATACAGGAAAATATTTTAAGCATGTTATTTTGTCCTCACTGCTAATAACTACTTAACAAGTTTAAAATATTTTAAACATAAGTTTTGTTGCGGTGCTTCCCTAGTAAAATGCTTAAGGCATATTCTATTTATTTTATAGACAATATTGCAGACATCTGTACTCTCCTAACAATTATATTCTACATACTTATATCTTTAAAATCATAGTACATTATAGAGATCTTTGAGCTATGAGAATGGTGGCTCTGAACATGGCTCTGCCGTAGGGCAGAGTAAAGAAACTTATGGAACAAGCAAACCCAACCAGGGGGAAAACAACAACAAATCTCTGCCTTCAAATAAGTATTAACAAACCCATATTCTGAAAAGGGTATCTAAGAGCTGCTTAACAAGAAGTGAAATCATACTAAAAATACTAAGGCACAAGGATTTTTTAAATTTTTATCTGTAAAATGGAAATATTGACAAGACTATAGGATAGGAAGAGTACAATTCCCACCCCCAGAACTCTATATCCAATCCCCCTCCCCTGATAGCAAGGATCTATTTTTAATTTAATGCTAAGGCATTTCAAACAATAAAAGGCAATACTGATTTTAACATCTTACCTTTCTGTTTAAGACTAGCTTCGATAGTCACAAAATTCTCAAAGAACACATAGTATATATGTGAAAAATGTTGGTCAAAAAATTGCTTAAGATCAATAGATTCAGCATTCTCTGAAAAACAAATGAAAATAATTTTAGTGATTATTATTTACATATATGTCAACTCATTCAATAAATTTTCATACTTACAAATTTCCCTTAAAAAGTCAAAGAAATTCTCCTAAATTTAATGTCCTATTAAAATAAAAATACATGTATTGACATGTCTACACCCTTCTTTACACCTTTAGATTTTATACATTTTAATTTTAACTTTAAAAACTGATCAAATTAAATTATCATTTACTATCTTTGTTTTCCAAAATAAGCAAAGTCTCAGACTTACTCAAAATCATTAACCCGTACCATAAAAAGGAGGCAAATTCTACTTTAACTTCACAACTACATCTCCAGAGAGGGGAAGATAGCAATAATAGTTATGCAAAGAGACTGTCTTGCCTGAGGCATCAAAGTCCCAGATTCATTCCCCCCACACCACCATCAGCCAGAGCTGAGCAATGCTCAAGTTAAAACAACAACAACAAAAAAAAAACTCTAACTCCTTTCTTCCCAAGACAGTTTAACCCTTGTACTATAAAGCATTGACCCATTTGATTAAAAATAATAATTATTATCATTTCTAAGAGTAAAAAATGCATGTATTCCATAACTAGGTACCTAACAAAACACATACTTCAAGATTATAAAATTCAAACACAGATAATACTGATCTAGAATAACTACCAGTATGATCCAAGACACACAAAACTGAACATTTGACTGTCCAGTCTAAAGTGAAAGGTTCTAAACTAAAGTGACTGAGCATTAACGGCAATTTAGAGACACAAAATGACTTGCAAAACTAAGTGAGAGTTGAAGGTGGGGGGAAAGAAGCCTTTTAAGAAGACTTTGAAGAACCAGGACTATGGACATTCATCCTAAAGAGAAAGGAAGACAGGTAAGCATGAAGCATGATAGAATGCAGAACAGTAACTCAACTTGGTTAGTTTAAAGCAAAACTGAAAAGGCTTACGATATACTGCAATATGTCTTGATGCAAACTGAGACTGCGTTTAGTAATCAAATTAAGAGTGGTCCAGGAGGTGGTGAGGCGGATAAAGGATTGGACTCTCAAATATAAGGCCCCAAGTTCAATCCCTGGCAGCACATGTGCCAGAGTGATGTCTAGTTCTTTCTTTCTCTCCTCCTGTATTTCTCATTAATAAATAAATAAAATCTTTTTTAAAAAAAATTTCTTTTTTACACATTTATTTCTGAGAGAGACAGGAGAAGAGAACCAGAAAAAAAAAATGTAAAAGAGAACCAAACATCTCTGGTACATGTGCTGTCAGAAAATGAACTCAGGACCTCAGCTTGACAGTCCAATACTTTATCTACTGAGACACCTCCTGAACCACTTCTGTTTTCCTATGCAAAAATGCATCATGACTTTTCCAACAACCCAGCATTTTATGGTTGAGGAAACCTGGGCACAAAGTGCTTAAATAACATACCTAGTAAAAAGTATAGTCACGGATTTAAATTCCACACACACTATTAACTATGAATCACTATTATTCAGTCGCTAGTGTACTACACTGTGATGAAAAACAGGAAAAGGGGGAGTCAGGCAGTAGCACAGCAGGTTAAGCTCACATGCTGCAAAGTGCAAGCACTGGCTTAAAGATCCTGGTTCTACCCTCCCCCCCATCCCCACCTGCAGGGGAGTCACTTCACAAGCGGTGAAGCAGGTCTATGGGTGTCTATCTTTCTCTCCCCCTCTCTGGCTTCTCCTTCTCTCTCAATTTCTCTCTGTCCTATCCAACAACAACGACATCAATAACAACTACAACAATAAAATAACAAGGGCAACAAAAGGGAATAAATAAATATTTTTAAAAAAACAGGAAAAGGACACTAGTAGTTTGCCTATTATCTGAGAAAAGATAAGGACAGGGTGGGTTAGGGGTGTGACACGTGTTGAGCACCTGGACTCAAGCCCTTTACCCCCACCTACACGGGGAAGCTTCACAAACTGTGAAGCAGCGCTGCAGCTGTCTCTTCCTCTCCCCCACTCTATCTCCCCTTCTCTCTCAATTTCTGTCTCTATACAATTAAAAAAAATAAAGATAGGAAAAGTAGTCACCAGATACTAGTTACATTTATATACTGTCAAAACAAAAACACATATAATTGAAGCAAGTATTCTCAACTAGATGTGCCACCTCCTGGTCCCTAAAACATATGCAACTGATACAAACAGGGAGGCTACTCCATGTTTCCAAAGAGTATCTTGAAGTAATAAAAGGACAATGAAAGCAGAATTCAGAAGACAGCTATGGCTACCTCTAAACAGGGTGGGAAAGCTAGGGTGAGGTTCTGCAGAGATTCTCATGGCTGGGGCTCCAAAGCTCTAGGTTCAATCCCTGGCAACACCCTATCATAAACTAGAGCTCTAGTTTTAAAAAAAAAAATGCCACTCCTTTCCCAAAGGTGATGTAACAAGCATAACTAAGGTCCCAGGGGAAGAAGAAAATGAAAACAATAACAAAGCAAAACAAAAGCCAACATGAATCAACTCAAGATTTTGAGACAAATTTAGGAGCCAAGATGTTCTACCAATTTCCTTCCCATAGAGAATGTGAACAAAACCTGGAAACTACATACTTGCTAATAAAAATACTGGACCAGAATTAAGCTAATTTGCCTTTTACTCAATGTCTATTTGTAACATGTACACTTAACCAGCTGAGCCACCACCCTGCCCCTCATTATCTATTTGTAACAAGCTTATGTTTCAACATACAAGTAAACTTTAAGGGAAAATTAAAACTTTCATAAATATTTTAATCAGTAATTCATAAAATTTACATTGTAGAGGAAAACAGAGGCAGAAACACAAAAAAGGATGGGAAAATATAAGAAAGTTTCAATTATTAAAAAAAAAGCTCTATAAGATACTAAGAAGCAAAATGGAAAAGGAAGAAAAACCATAAAGAAAACTTATGGAAACACCTTCTGATTTTAAACTCCAAGTACCAAGCCTCATCATTTCCAAAATGGATGCCTTGGCCTACTTTTTTCCCCTGTAAATTCCTTTCATTGCTTTTAATCAATACAATTTCAGATTATGTCATATTAGCCGGTGTTATTCGTCTCCTAGAGACACTGATGGTCTTTGGGAACAGAAAGTATACCTTATTTTTTCTTGCAAGAATTTAATCTCGAAGTATACTGTGTAGTGCTGATGAGATGGTTGGCACTTTAGAAGAGTTTCAGGGTCACAGCTGGGGGAAAAGATCAAAACACCCAAAGACCTGGGTTAGTCTCCTGTGGGTGTTATGAGAGATGAAGCCACAAGCTCACTGCTCTGCTCTGCCTTCACAGTGTCTAGTGTTTGTCTACAGGTCAGTCTATGCCTCTCCTGAGAATGGGGGGGGGGGGAGACACTTTACAGCTAACATGTTGAGTTTGTCCTGATATTTAAGTATGCTTGAAAGGTTATAAAGATTTCTTTCAATAATAGAGTAGGTGAAAAATTTCTGCCATAATGCCATAAACATGTTTTAGTTAATGGTGCCCTGTTTTTGTAGTCACTATTGTTTTCCTGTTTCTTACAGTTCAGACATTTTGTGTGTGTATGTGTGCTGCAGAGAGCTCATAATTTCTTTCTATTCACACTACTGACTTTAAGTGTTTTTCTAGAACTGACTGTACAGCAGCCTTCCGTGCCTTCTATGCATGAGACCCTGGGTTCAAAGTCCAGAATCACACAAAACCAAGGAAGGGTACTCCGTGGATGATAAATCAGTGTACTGCTTGCCTGGACTCATGCTCTCCTTCTCTCTCTCAAACACACTTTATGTTCTTTTTTTTTTTTTAGTACTATTTCTTTTTTATTGGGGAATTAATGTTTTACATTCAACAGTAAGTACAATAGTTTGTACATGCATAACATTCCCCAGATTCCCATATAACAATACAACCCCCACTAGGCCCTCTGAATCTTTCTTGGATCTGTATTCTCCCCACCCACCCACCCCAGAATCTTTTACTTTGGTGCCATATGCCAATTCCATTTCAGGTTCTACTTCTGTTTTCTTTTCTGATCTTGTTTTTCAACTTCTGCCTGAGAGTGAGATCATCCCATATTCATCCTTCTGTTTCTGACTTATTTCACTCAACATGATTTTTTCAAGGTCCATCCAAGATTGGCTGAAAACGGTGAAGTCACCATTTTTTACAGCTGAGTAGTATTCCATTGTGTATATATACCACAACTTGCTCAGCCACTCATCTGTTGTTGGACACCTGGGTTGCTTCCAGGTTTTGGCTATTACACATTGTGCTGCCAAGAACATATGTGTACACAGATCTTTTTGGATGGATGTGTTGGGTTCCTTAGGATATATCCCCAGGAGAGGGATTGCAGGGTCATAGGGCAGGTCCATTTCTAGCCTTCTGAGAGTTCTCCAGACTGTCCTCCACAGAGGCTGGACCCATTGACATTCCCACCCAGTGCAGGAGGGTTCCTTTGACCCCACACCCTCTCCAGCATTTGCTGCTGTTACACATTATGTTCTTTTTTAAAACCATTGTCAAGTGGGAAGAAATTGCTCATAAAAGAATTAATTTGCCCCAGTACCTGGAATATTCATTCATGAGCTAAAATAGTATTTACTGATGGTACTATATATACATAGGGACATGAATATAAAAAGATACATTATTGCCCTCAGGAAAGCTGTAAGACACAGACCACATCCATACAAATAAATACGTTGTGACAAAACAATTGAATTACTAGTAGTAATAGTGTAGAAAAAGTTCCAGGGGCCAGGCAGTGGCGCAGCGGGTTAAGCATGCATAGTACAAGCACAAGGACCTGGTAAGGATCCTGGTTTGAGCCCTTGGCTCCCCGCCCGCAGGGAGGTGGCTTCACAGACGGTGAAACAGGTCTGTAGGTGCCTTTCTCCCCCATCTCTCTACCTTCCCCTCCTTTCTCTTCCCCTCTCAAGTTCTCTCTGTCTTATCCAACTGAAAAAATAGCCACCAGGAGCAGTGAATTCATAGTGCAGGCACTGAGCCCCAGCAATAAAGAAAAGAGAAAAGAAAAGAAAAGAAAAGAAAAGAAAAGAAAAGAGAAAAGGGATGGGAAGGGAAGGGAAGAGAAGGGAAGAGAAGGGAAGAGAAGGGAAGAGAAGGAAAAGAAGAGAAAAAGTTCCTATGAGTGCCTTGTAGGAGACTTCAGTTAAGTTGTTGCAAGTTCTGTCCATGACGTGAAGAGCAGTCTTTCAGATATAAAGATGATGGTAAAGTCATATGGTTGTGTAAATAAGCAAGGCACAGGTATCACAGAATGAGACTTCTAGTTCAATACTGCTGAAGTTTCAAGTACCTGAGCAGAATGGCAAAAAGCTAAAGAAGGCAATAAAGCAGAAAAAGATATTTTAGGGACACTCAAGAGTGTCCTTATATTCGTTTCTTTCTACCCTATCGTAAAATATAAAAAAGTTTTATAGCTTTGCAACCTGAAAGGTAGTAATGCCATTTACAGAGACAGAAAAATTAGAAAGATGGTATAAATATTTGATATTAGAAAGAACAAATTGAACAAACATACTAATCACCTATTTTTCCATTTCTCCAAAGTATTTCTATCATATGCATCCTCCTAAAAGATGAGATATTAAATAATAAATGAGTACATGCAAGCAATTACTGATTTTAGAGTAAAGAAAATAGTATTTTATCTCTCACCCCCCTTCCCATAAGACTATGCTTTCCTTTTTATTTTTAAACATTTTTAATATCTTTATTTCTTGGATAGAGACAACCAGAAATCAAGAGGATGGGGGAGATAGGGAGGAAGAGAGACAGAGAGACACCTGCAACACTGCTTTACCAACTGCAAAACTTTCCCCTTACAGGTGGAGACCAGGGGCTTAAACCTGGGTCCTTGCATATTGTAACATGGGTGCTCAACCAGGTGCACCACCACCCCGGCCCTGTTTTCCTTTTTTTTTCTTTAATATTTATTCATTTATTTATTTATTTATTCCCTTTTGTTGCCCTTGTTTTATTGTTGTAATAATAATTCAGAGGACCTATTGGGGGTTGTATTGTTATATGGGAATCTGGGGAATGTTATGCATGTACAAACTATTGTACTTACTGTTGAATGTAAAACATTAATTCCCCAATAAAAAAGAAATGGTACTAAAAAAATAATAATTGATGTCATTGTTGTTGGATAGAACAGAGAGAAATGGAACAAGATGGGGAAGGCAGAGAGGGGAAGAGAAAGACAGACACCTGCAGACCTGCTTCACTGCCTGTGAAGCGACTCCCCTGCAGGTGGGGAGCTGGGGGCTCGAACTAGGATCCTTAAACCAGTCCTTGCACTTTGCGCCACCTGTGCTTAACCCACTGCGCGAGTGCCCAACTCCCCCTGCTTTCCTTTTAAGCCTCTGAAATTTATAGCCCAACTTGTTTCCTTTTTCACTTTAGCTGCCAGGAAATTTAAGAACTAAATTCAATCCCTTATAGCTATAATCAGGTAATCTCAAGAACCTGATAGTGTTTCCCTCCTTTAAGTAATGGTTACTCTGCTGTTGATTTTCATTTTTTTTGTTGTTGTTAATGAAAGAGAAAGAGACAGAAAGAGATACAGACCGGTGAACTGCTCAGCTCTGGTTTATGGTAGCGTTGGGGATTGAACCTGGGGCCTAAGAGCCGCAGGCATGAAAAACTTTTGCAGAACCATTATGAGTAATCCACAACCCTCTAATGTTGTTTATTACTAACTATCCTGTTGTACATTAGTATTCAGTCCTATAACCTGTAAAATCCTATAGGTGCCATCAAGCCTTTAATAAAAATGTTGGGGGCTGGGTAGTGGCACCCAGTTGAGCACACATGTTACCATGCCCAAGCACCTGGGTTCAAGGCCCTGCTCCCCACCTGCAGGGGAGGGGGACACTTCACTAGCAGTGAAGCTGGTCTGCAGGTGTCTATCTTTCTCTCTCCTCTCTCCCTCCCCTCTCAATTTCTCTCTGTCCTATCAAACAAAAAAGAACAAATGGCCACAGATATCAGTGGATTCACAGTGCTGGCACTGAGCTCCAGGAATAAGCCTGGTGGCAAATAAATGAATTACTTAAAGAAAAATATTAGTACATTATTTTTTAAATAAATTGCTCTATTAAGCAAACTATAGCATTATGTCAATAATCTGCTCAAAATAAAAACACAAAAAATGAAGCATTTCAATGAAGTCAAATTAATTTTTCAAATCAATGAAATCCAAAATAAAGAATGTAAGTAAATTAAAAATGTCACAGAATCAGCCAGCCAGCCCAGCAGCTGATCACAGGACTAACAAGCCTGTGGCTCCAGGTTGAGTCAATGCTGAGAAGGCTCCAGTGTTGCTGACTCTCTCACAAAAATAAACAATCCTGGGGCCTGTTGGTGGCACACCTTGTTACAGTGCATATTACAGTGCATATTACAGTGCACAAGGACCCAGGGTTCAAACCCCTGCTCCCCACCTGCAGGAGGTAAGGTTCACAGTAGTGAAGCAGGGTTGCAAGTGTCTGTCTCTCTCTCTCTCTCTCCTCTCAATCTCTCTCTCTATTCAGTAATACATAAATAAATAAAATTAAGGAAAAAAGAAAATAAATAAAATATTTTTTAAAATACTAAGAAAACTACATTGTAGTTAGGGGAGAAAGCATAGTGGTTATGCAAAAGACTTTCTTGCCTGATGCTCTGAAGTTTCTGGTTCAATCCCCTGCACCATCCTAAGTCAGAGCTGAGAAGTGCTCTGCTAAAACAAAATAAAACAGTTCAGCACTATGGTACAACATAATCAAATTGCTTAAAACCAGTTATGAAGAAAGCCATAAAGGTGGGGGCCAAGTGGTGGCATATGGGGTTAAGTGCACATAGTACAAAGCATAAGGACCAGTGCAAGGATCCTGGTTCAGGAACCCGGCTCCCCATCTGCAGGGGGGTCACTTTACAAGTGGTAAAGCAGATCTGCAGGTGTCTTTCTCCCTTTTTTTTTTTTTTAAACCAGAGCACTGTTCAGCTCTGGCATATGGTGGTGTGGGGGACTGAACCTGAGACATTGGAGCCTCAGGCATGACAGTCTGTTTGCATAACCATTATGCTCTCTACCCTCTGCCCTCTTTCTCCCTCTCTATCCTCCCCCCTCTTCAATTTCTCTCTGTCCTATCCAAAAAAATTGAAAAATGGCCACAGGAGCAGTGGATTTGTAGTGCAGACACCAAGATCCACCGATAACCCAAGGAGGCAAAAAAACGAAGAAAGTCTTAAAGGCAACCAGAGGAAAACCAGCATTATATACACCAAAAGCATAGGTATAACGGCAAACTACCAGAAACAAAGCAAGCAAATGGAAGATAGCATAATGGCCATGTAAAAACAAAGCCCA